>NC_086284.1:47022101-47264518 GCF_963924245.1 Chroicocephalus ridibundus
AGGGAGCCTTCCCTTGGCTGGGCTTGGGGGAGATCAGCCTGGGCTACCTGTGTTGACAGCGTCTCCTTTATGACCGTTGTGTTCCTCTTCCCTCAGGGTGGCCAGCAAGTTGCCCCAAGCCAACCTCCTCCTCCTCAAACACCTGCTGTCCCTGCTGCAAGACATCAGCAGGAACGAGGCCACCAGCAAGATGATGGCCCACAACCTGGCCATCTGCATGGGCACAAACCTCCTCAGCCCACCTGAGGAGCACACGCTGCCCCTGGACAGGCTGGTCCAGGTGACGCAGAAGGTACGTTCTGGTTACCAGCTGCCCACAGCCTTCTGGACCCACCCGAGCTTTGCTGCTCACAGGGACCTGGCTGCCTCCTCTCTTGGGCAAACGCTGGTGGACGGGAAGAGGTGCCGGGAAGAGCAGCCCTGCGCACAGCTGCAGCTTTGTGCGCAGAAGCAAGGGTCTGCGGTGGGGGAGGCTGTTTGACCCCTTTTCAGGCACCTAGGTGGAAACCAATGGTTTGCTGTGTGCAGGTGACGCAGCTGGTGGAGTTCCTCATCGACCACCATGGGGAACTCTTTGAGGAGGAGGAGGCTGGCCTTGCTGGGGCATCAGGGGAGGAGTCTCCAGCACAACGGGTGGAAGCAGAAACAGCAGAGGTATGTCAGGGCCACAAACAGCATGACAACAAAAGCCTCCCCCCTCAGAAGGTGGGACTGCTGCCACCGCAGGGACTAGCAAGGTCATGCAGCAGCCTGCAGCGCTGCAAAAGCGTGGAGGAAGGCTGATGTGGGTTGGCCATGGCGCTTTGTGCAGTGATCCCAACAGAACCACCTCAGCTGAGCTGCGCAAACCCATGCAAGGGATCTGCCTTTCCGAGCTGAGGGAGCAATGGGGCGGGTAGGTCCTTGCCACCTCTTAACTGCCACATTTCCATGGCAGGTGCTTCCAGACGCACCAGAAAGCGAACGCCTGCAGAGCTCGTCCCAGGAGAGCAGGTAAAATGAGACGGCTTTGGTTAAGAGCAGAATTGGTTCAAGTTTAGCATGGCTTTACCTGCCTAACAATACTCTTGAATGGAAAGGTTGTCCGGCTCCTCACATGAAAGCAGGAAGCGAAAAGCATCCTGTGAAGAGGGGAGCGACTGGCAACCAGAGAGGAAGAGAAGCAAGCTGGAAGGAGAGCTCTAAGGGACGGGCAACTGCGCACAGCCAAGCCGCAAGGACAACAAGGAGCCCAGGTGCATAGCAGACTCTGCTGTCCGTCTTTCAAAGCTCTGAACGCTGCTCTGAGCATGGGAAATATTCCCGAGGTGCAGAGAGGTGGCCCCAGAGAGGAAGCATGCACCTGCCCTTGGGAGAATGTGCACATCAGGAGAAACACGCCACTCCGGCCTCGGCAGTTTTCGTGTTGCGCTTGTTGAAGCTGTGTTTGTGCGAGGCTGAGCAGATCCCCCAGCCAGGTCACAAGACTCACAATTGTGAGTTCTTTGACCCGCTACCTACAGAAAGAGGCCAAGTCCCACTTTTCTGCTCTTGTCAGCTGGCCATCCTAGCTAGTGCTGCCTGGTGGTGTCTGAATCCCCAAGACACAGCAAGGAGTTGTTCCAAAGTAGCTGTAGACGCTGAGATACCGGCAGTGGTTAGAAAGCTCCCATTTCACCCGAGATAATCGAGGGAAGAAAAAAAGCAGCCAACCAATCCCAAAGAAGCGTGTGTTGCCTTCAGACCTGGCTTTCTAGCAAGGGACAGGGAGGGATGCTGCTGCTCACCTTTTGGAAAGGGCCACACCACAGCTGCTCGCGGGCTCCCTGCCCTGCCCTACTGCCCGGCAAAGGGGCTCTGTGCATCTCTGCCAACTTGCCGTGCCCTCAGGGTGTCGCACGTGTTGAGAAGGAACCAAAGCAACACGGTAGTCACTGCCAGCCAGGGCTCTCTCTCCTGTGCCAGGAACTACCCCTTTTGCATGGGACTTCCCAGAGAACGGGAGACAAAGTCATGCTTGTTCCCCCTCCATGGTTTCATCGGTGCTTCCTGACTCTGTCCTTGCAGGTGCCGATTTAGTTTGTCTGCTTGGATTCCCTGGATGAGCTCTGATGCCTGGCCTTCAGCACCATCTCGGCGGGCGCGAGGAGAGAGGCACCCGTGCCCTTCTGCTCTGGCCGGCACATCTCGCTCATGCACCACGGTCACGATTTGGGCTGGGCTGGCCACTGATCCGAAGGACAGATGCCCTCTTTAACCTCCTGTTCCGAGAAGGAGGGAGAGACAAGAAGAGAATGAAAGAAAGAGACTTGGGAGTTGTAAAGAAACTCAACTACTTCAATGACCTATTAATAATAAAATAATAAAAAGAAAAGACAATGGTATTAATAATGAAATATATACAATATATACCACCCCTATGGAGCTCCCAGGGTGACGATCACGTTACCGTCAGGCACCGGGAAAGTCCCAGACTGGACTCAGCAACGGATGGGAATTGGATTAGGGATCTGGAGTCAGGAACACACAGATCGGGATCAAAGGCAGACAAACAGGCAGGAGTCCTCCTCTTTGGACACCGGCCCTTAAAGAAAGAGGCCAAGCCCTTTGATCCCTCAGCTTTTAGACCCAGCACGATGCAGGTGGGATGGAACACCCTGTTGGCCAGGTTTGGGTCACCTGTCCTGTTCGCTCCTCCCCACACGTGCGACCCTGCTACGCTCTTCCGCTTCTGACCCCCTAGCTCCGTGCAGAACAAAGTGAGCCGGCCTGGGTTGTTGAGCAAGAAGGGTAAGCAGGAGCCTCACTGCAGACCATTCTTTGGCATCAATTATAAACAATCAGGTCTTATCACTCTTGAAGAGGGCAACTGTCTGAAAAATATGCTGTTAATTTGCAAGAGTTAGTTAGTTAGAAGAGGCTTAGTTGAAAAGCAAAAATACTGAACAAATAGTTTGTTCTGTTTTACCTTAAACCAGGACAGCTTTTCTTGTGATTCACTAACTCCACTGATATCTGTATTCCACAAGTCACTCAATCAGTTTGATGATTTATAACGCCAGATATTATGTTACCCAAAGATCGGTTTCTCATTAGATAATCTTCAGGCGATGTTCTGTCCTTCTGGCCAGTTGCCTTTTCTGCTGAAACATTACATCAGATTTATGTCTCTGCAAAGCTTTCACCAGGTCTCTGTTTTCCGAGGGGTATATGAGAACAGCATTGAAGCCACTGTGCTCTGAGCACGCATTCAGTTAGACTATCACTAGCACCAGTTTTCTTCATTCAGTGCCAACATAAGGAACCACCAGGAAGGCTTATGCCACGGCATATCCAAGATATTGACAACGTGCAGCTCCCTATTTTCATTTTTTTAATGTACAAGTCCAATTAAACAATGAACAGAGCAATGTGTGCATTGATGGCCTCATGCAAAATAGGTGACAGGAATTAAGAGCAACATTTAAAGAAAGTAAAACTCAGAAAGGACTAAGCGCCTATCTCCACTCCTCATACACATGAAGGTTTTCAACAGAAGGCATGTCGTTAGATTCCCAACTACTTCAAGGATTATTCAGTATCACTTTCAGCCAAAAGAGGTCTTTTTTAACTCAATATTTTCACTTAAGATATTCACTTCTTAGTTCTTTGGGACTAATGCCTTCCTGTGGGAAAACAAGGCTTTTTCACTTCCAGCTTAAATCACGGTATATGTTACTACCCAGAACCACCCAAAAACGCAGAATTTGTTGAGTCTACTTATTAATTAATATATCTGAGAGAACACATGAACCTTGGCTGCACTAGCTATAAAATGACCTGAATAAAGTTTGCAGTGTTCTCTTGGAGCCATAAAACTGCAAATGGACATGTTTCTGACCGTGCAAGATCCCTTGTCCCTCACTCTCTGATATCACTGTGGCAAAGCTAACCTCAAATATTTGCACTTACACTGCCATGCCATTAACAACAGTGACATTTTCTCATGGGAGTTCATCTGTATTTGGGTTTTTTTGGTTTTTTTTTAAGTGCTACTGTGTTATTAGCTAACATTTCTAATTAGTGGAATATTTGTAACACAGACTTTTGTTCCTCAACCTATTCAATGCTAGGCTACAGACCAGAATTTAGCATGGCAAGGAACATGACTTCTGTTCTAGGCAATATTTATAATTGCTTTAATTAAATGCAGATACAACTTGAGATCTATTTTTCCCTGAGACCTTCTTTCTCTCTTGATTAGACTGGATCTTGTTATCTTCAACCATCTATTTCTGGGCTTTTTTTAAGCAGACTGCTCATGGGGTTGTGAGGGTTTAGCAGGAAGCATCTGGAAGACATTCTTTTGACGTTAAAAGGGTTCACAAGAGTTACCATTTTCAATGCTTTTATTTATATTTCTGTAAGATATAATTTTAAAATAATGTATTTCATTTGGAGAATGAGTGTTTATATGGAAAACTCTTTAACATATAAATAGATAAGTGTATCTTGCGAAAGCTAAGTCATTCCACACCTTGATACACTAGTTTCATGCTGTAGATGCAGTCCAGCTAGTGAAGCAGTTGTAGTGCAATACTGTAATTATTATAATTTACAATTACCATTTTTAACTAAGGTAGTTTTTAAAATCTCTTTACAGCTAGAAACCAAACATTGGTATTTACCATGAAGTCTATTCATGTTACATCTTGCCCTGTCGATCAATGCCTACTACAGTGTTAGTCTAATTATACACATGCAATGTAATTTTATTGTAAGTAGAAATCCTCCTATTAAATATAACAATGCTTTAGACATGGGTAGACTAACGAAACAATGCTCTACAGAGTTGTGTACAATGATTCTTATCTAAACAAAGAGCTGAAATGTCGTATGAAGATGGAGCACAATAAAAGTGATTGATATGACATTTTTTGTGCTAGTTAAGATATCGTACGCTATCTGACTACTTTATAATGCACTTTAAACAAAAAAAATGTGTCATAATGCTGGTTGAAGATATATATTTCTGTTGTTGATTAAACGTGTTTAAATTACACTATTGTTTTCAAGGAAAGCTTATAATGCTTCTTAGGTGAGTGACATGTTTTCTTTTTAGCTTTAGTACTGTACAGAAGAAAAGATGAAGCAGAGCGAGCATCAGATCTAGGAAGCACGTGCATCAGCTATTATCAGTCACCCAGCTCATACTTGTCTCATTAATGTGGTTTCAGAAGAAGGTCAGACCTGTAGCAGATGTATTACTCAGGTGACAACAAGAACATCAGCACTGATGCGTATCACTCACAGAAGTAAAACCTCTCTGCTTGGGCCATTGCTGCCCAACCAGGACACCATTACAATGAATAAATTGTTACACTTAGTCTCATAAGTGTATATAAAAAAGAACTGCCATCAGTGTACTTCCTCCAGATCTACAGAGTAGGTCTCCTCAGATGCAGACAAAGGAGGAATTTTGGAGAGACAGGGGAAAAACATGTTTTGTATTCTCTAAGTGGGTCATACCATATGGGCAGAAACCTACAAGGCTGGTGCATTTCCAAAGTATGAAGTGGACAACCAGAAACACGGTGGATCAACATCCCCAAGAGGTATTCAGTGCAGGATGCAAAACCTAATCTAACTGTCTAAATGTCAGTACCTATATGTAAACTAAGTGTCTATCTTCCCATTACCTCACCTGAATGTTAGTCAATTTGGGCAAGAGGGTTGTATGCCTGACTAAATGTCATTAGCTACTTTGGGGTGATTTTAAGAGCCCTCCAGAATCTGTTAATTGTATTGACTAGATGGAAGCTTAGATACCTAACTTACATTTTGGTGCTTACATTTAGAAACCTAAATTTAGATTTTTAGAACCCAAAGCTGAGCATCAGCCCTAGGCTGTGTTTCTAACTCTGGGAAAAAATTACAATCCTGTGATCACAGGAATCAAAAGTATAGAGAAGCATTCTTGCTTGTTAGCTGTTCAGGATGAACCCAGTATATAAATGAAAACCACGAGTTTTAAAATTGTGTAGCCAGGGACAGACTTGAGCACAATCAGTTAGGGGATTTTTTGGGATCTCTTTCTTCTCAGAGTCCCATGGTCTGGTCCACCTAGTACTACTTTATTGAGCTACCACACAGCAGTGACTCCAGTGTGTTTGTCATATGCAAAGTAGCTTGTTCTTCTATGGAGAGAAAATAGCCTCAAAATGTCGTACGTGCTGGGGCAAGAGATGACCTGTACACAAACCATGACCATGAAGCAAGTGGGCTGGTGTGACTGGCTCCTGTGTGCAGCAGTACTCACTCCTCCCAGACTTGTTCTTCTGTACCTTTGAGGAAACTGAGCCTATATTGGGTTTAGTGCTGTTGTGTGAGGACAGACCACAGAAGCTAAGACGGCAAGAAAAGGACATTGCAGAGATGGGAATATGTGATATCAAATCCACTTGGGAAGGCTTGTGAGGCTTCTACATCTGAAACACAAGTGAAGTTTTTTTTTAAATTTTTTAAAAATTATTTAGGACTACCCCTCTAAATCTTTCTTGAGACTAGTCTGGCCATTTCTAGCAGGGGCCGAAGTAAAATTATTTCTGAGTTTTGAAAAGGCTAAATTTGACTTAGTGTATTATCAGTGTTAGAACATTTTTTCTTTCTGTCACGTAGTTTCCCCAAAATCTTTAAAACAGTCTTCAGTTTACCTGGGAATTTTCAGGTTTTCCCTTTTTCTTTAAACTTGTGGTTCTGTTGTCAGATATCTTCATATCTATGGCACATTGGGCTTACAAGGAGACGCTGAGAGAGCTGGGACTGTTCAGCCTGCAGAAGAGAAGGCTCGGGGGATCTTACCAATGTGTGTAATAAACACCTGATGAGGGTGAGTAAACAAGGCGGAGCCAGACTCTTCCCAGTGGCATCCAGTGAAAGGACAAGAGGCAAAGGGCACAAACCGAAACACAGGAAATTCCACTCAAACATAATAAAAAGCTTTTCTGCAGTGGGGGTGGGTCAAACACCGGAGCAGGTTGCCTAGAGAGGCTGTGGTGTCTCCGTCCTTGGAGATATTGAAAACCTGACTGGACACAGCCCTGAGCAACCTGCTCCTGCCATGACTAGGTGATCTCCAGAGGTGCCTTCCAACCTCAGCCATTCTGTGGTCTTGTGATTTCTCAGTTCCATATGCCTGGTCACAAGAAAATTATGAAACAATAGAAGATTTTTAATACCTCTTTCGACCTTCTGAAGACTTGGGAATCTTCATTGCTTCTGCATATTACACAAGACCATTTAGAAATTTGCATTGGGTCAGAAATTTAGCATAAGCACAGCAACATTTAACCTTGATAAACACAAATCAAAGTTTAAAGCACTGGTGACTTTCATGTTCATTGTCCCTTTTTGTTTATCTTCGCAAGCTTTAATTTCACAGTTCTTTTATATATTTTTGTCATTCGATTTCAAAGAGCATGTTCAAGATGAGAAACTGCATCCCTCTGTATTTGCCACAGCTGCCAGCTGATAGTCAGTGACTAGTGAAGGGATATAATCCATTAGTAAAGTAACCTTAATCTACAAGTTTAATGGACTTCACTCATCTACAAAGCACACTCAGAAAGCTGTGATCCCTTATAACCCAGTCATGCACAGCTCTCAGCATCAGCTGGGGCGCACTCCCTGCCCTCCACTATCATTTATATCCCCAGCTCGCTGCTCCCTTTGAGGACACGCAGCATCTCTTGGAGGTGCACCTTGGTGCACCTTGAGGCAAGTCCCCAGGCAGCAGTTTTATCCCACTGAGTCATAAATGATTGTCCGCCTTTCGGCTGCACAGAACGTGGCTTACGTTGAAGTCACTCACTGAACGTATTGAAGCACTGCTTTGAAAATGTATGTCTGCATTTTCAAAGTGAGGTGACTTTCCACGTACAGCTGAAGCAAGATTTAGCGGAGATCAATGGAGCCTCTCTCAGCTGATACAAAAAAAAAAAAAAAAGATTGTGTACACTTTAGAATAATCAAAGAGTTAATCTAGTTCCATTCCTACATGACTGAAACTCACTGGTAGGCTTTTATTATGTTAATTTTCCAAACTTGCAAAGCAAAAAACTCAGTAAAGTGAAAGTAACCAAAGGGGCTGTTTGGTAGAGGCAGAAATGAACTGTGTCTTTTGAAGTGTTCCAGAGAAAATGTGTTCAGAATATTTAAGTCTCAAGTGAGTTACCAAAGGTTATTCATTCACAAGTGAGATAAATTCGTACCTGTCAAATTGTCTGTATCCTCTGTGTGATCACTAGGGCCTCAAATCATTTATTTTTTTCCCCAGTGAAAGTTCAATATTTTCACGTATCCAAATTTAGTACCACTTCCTGTGTCTGAAAGTTAATTAATGCATTTTCCTTTCATCTCGCTTTCCACTTTTACCAGACTAGTGTGGAAAAAAAAATAATCCAGGTTGGCTGACATAAACTGTTTTTAAATACAATTTCACAGTGCAAGCAGCCTGCAATGTCCTTACAACAGATACTATATTTGTGAGCAGAGTCTTTTTAGTAAAATCCTATGGCTGTCAGTGATTTAAAATGAATGTGTAAAATACTGCTTCAAACTAATTCAAGACCTGCTTAGCCCTTGAACACTTTTCCACTGCTTAAGTTCTCGTATGTGCAAAAGAAGGGTATATGAACCCCAAAACTTTCCTTTTTCTCCGCTTTGATACTTGTGGAATTACTATATGCAGCCTAAACTTGCCTTGTTGTAATAACATGAATCACTGTTTCCATCATGCCAAGCGTGGACTGAATTTGATATCAGCCCTGCGGACTGATGGAAATTCGGTAGAGCAGTGTTAAAAAAGGAGCTGAGGAGCCAGCAAGAATAGCAGAAACCTCACATTTTGAAACAAAAAAGAGATGGTCAGGGCAGGCAACAGAGAAACAGTTTGCTTATGAAGCAAAAAAAAGGTTGCCAGAAGCCCTTACCAGGAGTCACATTACTGAGAGACACAACAAGAGACAGAGACTGATCCCATGGACTTTTCCTATATATTCCTAACTGTTCTCTTTATTAACGGCACATAATAGCAACTTAGATTGTAAGTGGGTTCAAGGTCACAGTCACAGCCTAGCAAAGTTTTTGTAAAAGAATATTTTTTTTTTTACATTCCTGGCTGCATGGCAAATAGCTTAATTTTATTTGCCTTCACAAAGAAAGAAAAGGAGGAAACAAGTCCCCTATACCTTTCACATGTTTTATGATTTGGCATTAGGTTGATATTAAAAAAACAGAATGTGGTTGCTCAAATAAGAGTTCTTTTTGTATTTTTGTACTCTGTACTTCTTACCTTTTCTGGTTTTGTTGGTGAAGTGCTGTATTTTGCAGCATTTATGTCCTACCTTTTGCTGCATTCGGCCTTTCAGTGCAATGAAATGTGATGGAATTTTGAATAAGGCAGTGGGACAAACTTTGGAAAACCCCTGTAAACTTTCTCCTGTCTAGATAAGGAATTTCAGAATTCTTACTTCTCCATATAGTATCTTTAGATGTCACAGAGAGTAAAATACGTTCAAGAATATATCTTTCATGCTATTCCATTTACATCTTACAGTGTAAAACTGTAAATTCTCTCATTCAGTCACACTGATGTGGTTGACATATTTTTTTTCTGAAAATCCATGCATAATTTTTATTTTGAAATCTACGCACTGCTCCTCAAACCTCACTTAGGATATGTTGGTTCTGAAAAACGGAGCTAACATTATCTACTGTTGTGATGATGTCTGATTCACGACGGGGAATAACTGTTGCAGGAGAGTTAAAACAATGAAATATTCAATCAAAGCAAAAATGAAATATTCAGACTCCTAGGAATGAAAGATTGAAGTATTCCATGTTGTACCTTGAATGAGATTCCTTTGGCTAATATTTTTTATATTTACATATGTGAGTTAAAATGTGTATACAAATTAAATATAAATATTTATTATTATTTACAAAGAAACTTCTTTATTTGACCTTTTATTATAACAGAAAGCTATTATATACATAGAAAGTGACAAAAAATTATTTTCTGGGGTTCTGATAGTACTAATAGTGTACTATTTACACTATTGTAATCCACTATTGTAAAATTTACAAAGCTGACATACTTTGATCGTGCTAAGGGGAGAATCTGGCCCAATGGGGTCAGAGAAGAATGTAGCAGCATATGTATATTGTATAAATACAAATAAAATAGATCACAAGATACTCAGAAAATGACAGCTACTTTAATTCTTAAAGGGCTTAGCTTCCAACCTCTTTAGAAATTATGAAATGAAGAATAACAAAAAAACAACCCCCCATTATTATCCAAGCACAAGTGGTATAAGATCATTTATCTTGATGGATGTCACCTTAGAGCACATATTATCCCTATCTCTCAAAGTGTTTTTTCCCCCTTATTTCATCTCTGACATTCATTGTAAATTTAATGATCCACATACGATTTGCTGGTGTCTCAGTCTGGTGTTTTGAATCATGAAACTAGTGCTAAATTTATGGCACTGCAGTACCACTTAGTGAATCATTAAGCAGTACAGTGATTTTAATGATTTGGATCATACTGGACCTCATCACTGTATAATGAGGTTCCATTTAGTGTAAATTTTATGTAAAAATTCAATTTGCAAACCAACAACATGAAACTACAACATTTTTTCTAACCTGACATTGTATTTATTTATCGTGATTTCCATCAGTGTTTCACATGGGGAAAGAAAATGTTACCTCATTACAAAAATAATTTTTTACAGTCCTCGCACCACTGAAAAATATGTACTTTCAGATTGGTATTTTTCTAGAAATCTGTTCTTAAACATAAGAGGTCTCAGATATGGTTATTAGAGTATGCTGAATTAGACTGCAATATTACTCACCTGGTTAAGCACTCGGAGAAGTGATTGTTCAAAGGGCTCCCAAACCCTTCTCCGCTGTCCGAGAGGATCCACCAGCATGTAAGGGAACATCCATTACTGCCCAGCTCAATAGCATTGTGTCACCCCATCGCTGTTTCCATTATAAACTCTGTTTCCCAAACCGAAGGCTTTCCCAGCTGGACGTTTATACCTTGCTTCTCTGAAATACACTGAAGGAACTGAACAGATGTATGTTACCAACCCAAATACAAATTTCCCACTTTGAGCAATTTTACACTGTAGAAACTTTAATGGGTGCAATGGAGCTAATGTATTGTTAGAATAACTAGTATTTCATATAGGAAAATTTTCCTTTGCAAACTATTAATATTAGACACATTTTTCAGCAAAGCTTTCTTCTCAAGTTGGTTTTCATCAAAAAAAAGTAATCTAAAATATTCACAGATAGATAATACTTGGATCATTCTCTAGTTCTATTCCATCTAACCTCTTGGTAGTACTAACTACTATGATTGGGCCAGAGTCCTAAAACAGAAGAACCTTAATGGGAAGGAGGTACAATTTTTGAAAAGACTGATCGGGTTTTGGTTCTTCTTGTCCAGATGACATGCATTGGAGGAGCCTGAGATTTAGTTCACTAAGTTATTGAAGCACTACAATATTTTTGAGGTGGTGTAAAAAAAAGGGGGATATACTAAAAATCCTTAAATTACTTGATCTGTTAGTTCAACAGCACATGGCAGCTCAGACTCTCTAAGTACTTTACAGATGTCAAAGGTAAAAAAGAGGTGAATAGGATGAGAGAGGGTTTTTGCTCTCCAAAGGAAAAATGAAAGCAATGAGTAATAGTCACCATGCAGTAAATCAAATGCACACAACTGGCAAAGAAGCAGAGTAACACAATGACCCTAACAAGGTCTCCAAGAAGTGCTCACGTTACGAAACATCCCAGAATGGTGCAGCCACTTTTCTTCATGCCTTCCCAACTCAGATGCCCATTGCCAGACGTAAAATGGAGAAATGTTCTGTGAAACAGCATCAGTGGCTAGGAATTACGTAGTGCTACTTACCTGTGCGTTTTTAAAATGGAGAGGAATACAACAGAGACAGCAGCTCCTCTCAGCCTTTTAGCTCTCTTTTCCACAGTGCAGTTGTAGGCACAATATTTTATAGAACCAGGAACATTTAGTAATCTGACTTGAGAGACAGTAAATCTTGCTATATAAGGTTGCGTAGTTGCTGTGGAGTTGGAAAGAATAGGAGAGGAAACACAATATAAGATCCCTAGCAAACAATCTGAAATACGTCTTTTTTAAAAATTTACAACTGAATCCACGTTTACTTGTAACAGTGTTGTAGCCACAGGACTGCTAGCTCTGCAAAACAAAACCTGCTTTTAGCCATATATGCATTTTTGCTACTATAGGTTTAGGAAATAACAAGGCCTGCTTTCGTCTAGCTGAAGGGATATACACGTGCACACTCTCACATACAACAGATCCAATAATACTCTTATACATAGATTTGTGAGTACCAGAGCTAAACAAGCCCAGTTTCCTACGCATTTGTGTGTCACAGCTAATATCCTCTCCTGCTACAGATGCTACATTTCCAGTGAACCTTTCCTGCTCACAGAAAGCACACCTGTTTTGTGTGGATTCTCTGATGTCTAATGATGGTTGAGCAGTGGTTGCAATCTTTTCTTCAACTGGGTCACTAGCAGGGTCTCTCTCTCTTCAGCTTTGCAATCTACATTACACATTTCCACAGACTCATGATCCGTGAAACCTATACTCTGCTGTGAAATTCGGTCAAAACTAGCTAAAGGGTATTAAGAGAGGAGGGGCTGAGGGAAATAGTCACACAGACCCAGACAAATGATTGCATAAATGCAGATCTTTTTCTTTTGTAATCAAAATAAAAATAGGAAGTTGGGTTAGCAGTTTCCTCAAAGGCTGTCTTTTATTTAAATTAGATAGAACATTTTAATTTGTTCTTGCCACCATCTCAAAACTTCATAACAAGATTTTTTTTTAACATGCTGTATGAACCCAGCTCAGCCAGAGCATTCGAATGAATTGGTCTGCAAGTTTTCTTTAAAGTGGGTGCAGCAAAACCACAAAAAGGCTTTGGAATCTCTAAAGGATGCTTTTATTATAGTAGAAGCCAGAAAAAAAAATAAAGAGAAAAAAATATGGTCTGCTAGGTGAGACAAAGTAACCTAGAAGGGTTAGCAAAGGTACCCCAATATGCGCTATTGCCTGACAGACTCTGCAATTCCCAGCTGCTTGTGCTGGTTTGCTAATGAAAAAAAAGAAAGGGTTTTGTGGATAATAAAGGTCTACTCATCCATCAGTCCTGGTCAGCTCCTGGCCGTTGGACTCTGGTCAATTTTAGCCAAGCTTGGTAGAGTAATAGAAGAGACAAAAATAATTAATTGAAACGAGTGTTTCAAGAATTAGCAGGTGGGCTATGAATGGTCTCCATAGGCAGCCGTAAGCCTGCTGACTAACTGGTGCATGCAGATGGCCTGCTGGCACACGTGCAGTCAGGGAGCCCTCTGTGGCCACTTGCCAAGGCTCAAGTTCATGTATATGGGAGGTGACTGTGGGCACTACAGTAAAAGAAGAGGAACTTATCAGGAGGCGTGAAAGAGAATTGCAGGTGGTGCAGTAGGAAATGGAATTACTTTGTGTATTTAGAAGATGTAGGATTCACATCCACAGGCGACTAAAAGTGTCCACAACCCAATGAAAACTTGTTTCCTCTTATTCTGATGTCTGGGCAAATTAAGTTTACGTAGTTAGTGAACATGTGATAGCCCACCCTCTGGAAAACAGGAACTGCAAGGTAGCAGCAGCACCAGTTATAATTACGTTATTGCAAGGACTTTCTCCGGTCATTCAGATTACCCAAGGCATCTGGACCACACAAGCAGCGTGACCCATACAGGCAGTGTTCATAACAAATAATACTTTGAGTGGTCCCTCAGCAAAGGTTAGCCAACTGACAGGGCGGCACGACAGACTTTTGTTGGTTTCCTCAGCAGCTTTGTTCCAGCTCCTACAGAACACACAGTTCATCCCACACAGAGATTAGATATCTAAACAGATACCAAATAAAACTTCAATGCAGATAACACAACACTATTCAGAAAAAAAGTATTGTTGTAGCATTTGGGATGTGAGAAGGTAATGGTGTTCAGAAAAAAACCCTACTGCTATTGTCAAAGGTGACTTGTGATTCTGGCCAACAGTCTAAAATATCTCAAAGGTTAATGTATTTTTCAGAATATTTCATGTAAAACAGACACTTTAAAGGCAATTTGAATTATCCACCTCATAAATCCGCATTTTTTTAAAATGTTGGCTGGAATCTATCTGAAACTTGAGTTATTTCTCTACTGAAGTACAGATCAATCATGTATAGCCTTTATTTTAAGGGTAAGACCAAAGCTAAAAAGTTTCAAAAATGCAGTTTCTAAATGTGAAAATATCATTTTGTGGCTGTGCATTGGGAAAAAAAAAGGACCCAAGCAAGCCCCGAAAACAAAAAAAAAAAGACAAGATACTCCTCTTTACACACACACACAAATCCAAGTTTAGTCACAGATGAGTTGGAGGATGAATAGCATTTGAATACTTGAAAGTCTGTGTGCTCTTTGATTTCAGACAGCTTTGTTTTGCCAACTGCATTTTCAAGCAGCTGAGAACAAAAATAATAGACACAGTAAACTTGTTTTTGGCATCTTACCCACAATATGACTAGATAAACTTGTATTTTTCTAAGTTTTTATTCAGACATTTTTTGTAATAACAAGTAATTCTTCTGCTTAAAATTTAGGTGTATGCTGTTGATTTTTTAGAACACTGCGTAATGTATTGCAACTTAGTTATCTGGGACCAGCACTGTATCAGGGCATTGTCATCTCCAACATCAGCTTAGTATGTTTTATTCAAGATCATAATGTACTTGGCACAATCTGATTATTTATATTTTTTTTAATTTGACATTTAATTGGTGTGTAATAAAAATCTAGATCATAAAACCAAAGAAAACTTTCCTGTGGGAAGAACTTCCATCTCTTTGATCACTTGCATTTTTTCAGGATGCTTTTCTCTTCTATACACAACAGCACCAGCCACTTTTTCTACAGTGCTACCTCTTTTTACATGATCTTAATTTTATGGGTTAGTAGCAACTAAACATATGAAAACCAATAACAAGATGAAATTTGTTTCAAAATTTCCTGACTAATATCACAAGAAAGCCTGAATGAAAATGACAATGAAAAGCAGGATTCTGCTAGAGGGTATCACCATCAGCCTAGTAATCCAGGGAGATATTCGGACAAAGTAAAATAATTGAAGGTCCTCTTTATAAGAACAAGTGGACTGCAAAAGAAATGGAAACTTTATTAGTTATGAGGCTGCAAATGAATTTCTTGTGCTTAAAAACCTCATATTTCTCCATTCATATTGCTTTCCATAATGCTTTCAGTGCAGGCGCTTTTTCTCCCTTCTTCCTCTGCACCCTCCATGATATTAATGAAAAGTAGCAATATAGACATTTATAGTGTAAGTGTTGGTACACATATACATGCGGATTCATTTAGTGTACTATGTCGAAACAATGGTAACAGTGGAAAACTTTTGGAGATTGTCCAGTTTTTATGAAAACCTCAAGGAGCCTTAACTTAATGAACACAACAACATAGTTAAATAAAATGTTTCCTACACTGTTGCTATTTATTTACTTTGATACTGAGTTCTAAAATATTCTTTTTAACATTAAGAAGCCTGGGATACAACATGATTTATTCCAAACCTCTGAAATTTGTTGGTAGCCCGTTGTTGATCTTATCATTCAGATTTTAAAATATCTGATCAGGGATTTTTTCTGCTCCAACAGTTTTAATTTTGCAAGCCACTGGACCTTAATGTGAGCTAATCTCTTTACCTATTTTGTATGTGTGTGGGAGAAATCTAAGAAGGCCTTTTTTGTTTAAAATAACGAGTTTATGTGCCTGCACAGCAATTACTGACATTTCATAAAGTTCATATTGCTGTTCTGTATATCTCAGATGTCTGTATCGGGGCACCAAAGAGGAAAAAAATACTTTGAAAACAGAGCTTGAATGAGACACTAGGTTAATACAGGAGTGAGTCCATTTTTATAGCACAATTTTTGCTTTATTGCATTGTACTTCAAAGAGAGTTGAACATAATTGGTTTCCATTTTCCTCCTCTTTTACACTAATAAAGTCTGTGCTAAGGATATTCTGCCATGGAAAGTAAATATATCCATTCTTGTGCCATGTACAGAAACTATAGGAAGAGTTGCATTAACAGAAATGAGTGATGTATGGCCAGGGAACCCTTACAATAAAAAGAGAAAGATAAATGGATTCATGCCTATCGAGCTGTTCAAAAACAGAGAAAAGTGAAAGTAGCAAGTTTAGGAACATCACAAAAACCTATGGTAGTGTTAATATACAGATACAAGGCATCAGACAGTATCTGAAGTTTCTGCTTAGCTCTGACTTCTACATAGCTGTCCAATACATTTCTGGGAGTTATGCTTGAGCCTTGTCCAGTGTCAACCACAGCATTACCCAGATTCGTTCGCATTCTAATACTTTGGACCATAAAGGACTGGTTTGGTTTCCGTGTTTTTAACACTGACTACTCAGTCAGCACTTAACGAAGAACCAAAATCTACCTAGTGACCATCAAGTGAGAATTATGCAAATAAGAAGAATAAATGTGAAAAATAAGAAAAGTACTGTAAAATAACAATAATAATAACAGTAATAATGGGAAACTCCTCAAGCCTGGATTTTAAGCTGCCATTCTCTTTCAAAGGATCTGCAAAGTTTGAAATCACACTTCGAAACGCTGATATATTCTAATTATTAGACTACCTGAACAGACTACCTGATATATTCTAATTATTAGACTACCTAAATATTCTAATTATTAGACTACCTAATTATTAGAATACCTGAAAAGTTCAACTATGTATAAGTTTATACTAACCAACTTGCACTTTATCCACCTCCATGATTTTGTGAATCTCAGCTGTCTCATCCTCAATCTTCTCCTCTCAAACTGAAGAACACAAGCCTTTCAATTCTCTCCTCATAAATCAGCTACTATGTCTCCTAATTTTCCATAGTCTCCTAAAATCCATTATGTCCTTTTATGAAGTGGCCAGAACTACCCACAACAGTCAAGGTGTTGACCAAAAAAAGTCTTACACAGTAGGAAAATGAGAGCTTCTGTTTTGCCCTTGCTTCTTTCCTTTCTTTGAGATGACCAACACTTTGAAGACTTATTTTTTGGAGTTCTCCTGCCCACCAAGCTGATCATTTCAAGGACTATCAACCTTTCCAATAGCTCTGACTCCCACATCTGTGTTCAGCATCATAAAGAGATAGTTTAGATTTTTTTTTTTTCTAGACGCTTTACATTTATCTGCACTGAACTTCATTTGCCATGTTTTTGCCCGCTGACTCAGATTTTTCAGGTTGTTCTGGAGTTCCTTGTCATTGATGTAACATTTTACTCAAAAGGCTATAATCTACAAATGTAGAGACCACTTGGTCTAGTCCCTTCTGTGGATCATGGACGAAGATTTTCAATAAAACTGGTCCAACCAACTATCCATGTAGTATCTCAGCATGGTTTTGTCTCTATTCCAAAAAGGAGCTTGTAAAACCTGTCCTTCGTTTGCTATCCTTTAACCAGCTTTCATAAAGGAATATTTCTTCCCATCCCGTGTCAACTCAGTTTCTTTAAATGGTGAAAAACCTTGTCAGAAATACAGAAAACTTTCCAGACCTCTGTAAGAAAGATCATGTGTATTTAATGTAAATAGCTATTGCAAATTCCAGGTTTAAGTGGGGGTTCTATCATTTTTATCAAAAGCTATAATCTCTGCAATTTTCCTAGGAGACCAAAATAGCAACAAAAGTTTCCTATGTTAAAAACGGTTGCCACAAATAAAAGAAAGGCATGGAATTTCATACTTTTACTTGAAATGCACCATATGTCCTCTAATACCTACGCACAATAGGGTGCAAGTTTAATGACTTGCTTTTTGTGCCCCAGTTGTAATTAGGTATTAGAGGACATATGGCATGGTACAGCCCTAGCAGTGAATTTTCTTGTTTTGATGGTTTCCTGCTACAGGCATAATATTACTTCAGAGATGATATTGTTGAGATAATACATTCACGTGTTGATTTCAAACTTTGAAACTCGAAATTCCTTTCAGATTATACATATTTAGGGAATCTCAAAACCAAATATATAAATAGTATCAACAGGTGAATTATCAATAACAGAAGAGTATAATCAGTTCAAAGAGTATAATTTTAGACACCAGAGTGAATGCTGCATTTATTATGCTTCAAATTGCAGTCAGAGTTCAGCATTCTTTGTGGAAGGAGTGGCTATCTCTTTCCCTTTCAAAATCTTCTCCTTTATGTGCATGTTCCCTAAGTAAGCATCCAGCCTCACATCTTTCTTTCCCTGATATGTAATCCCCAGTTCTTCCTCTCTTACTTAAGTCCTTGAGATATGTCACCTTCGGTATCTGCTCTCTTTGTTCAGTGAGTCTGACTGAGCTTAGATATTTTTCATTTTTTATTACAGGAATCTGTGGTTAGCCATTGTCTGGTACAGAGATGATCTAATCCTTTTTTAAAAATTGTTTATTTTGGAGGTACAAACAAACTATGTCTAGATCAGGTATTCAAAAACATGAAAAAAAGAATTGTCAAGATGACACATATACAAAAAAAGGATTTGAATGAGTTAATTCAGACTGCTCTGTACACATTCTTTACTGTTGTAATGTTGTTCTTAACTAATATATGACATTTATTTCTAAAGATGATATTTTTTTGCCTTTTTTTTTTTAATGCCCAGTATTTAGACCACACAACCAAGTGTTTTTCAGTTGCTGTTCTTCAGGCACGACGAATTTGCCATGTGTTTTAGAGGACATATGGTATCTCAGTAATTCATACTGCACCAACCTCCTAAACAGATTAAAACATTTCTTCTTGCATGACAAAAGCTGACACTCTGTTTCCCCGACTGATAGTCTAGGGGACATTACTAACACGCAGCAGTAGAAAAACGTATCAACACAAAATATTTCACTAGTACACAAAACAGGCAGCAGTTTTGCCCGGGGTCATGATTTTATCATGAATCTTTTAATAGTTAATTTTTTACCCAAACTATTTGTTCTCGAATAGTGTAAATAAATTAGAATTTGTGTGTATTTTATGAGTATGTTGCTATCTTTTCCAGGGGCACTGAAAACATGATCTAATGCCCCTAGTGCCCCTGAAAAGATTAACATGCAGGGAGGAAAGAAGACCCACTGAATTTTATTTCTGTTTTCTCTCACATTATTTACAGCAGTTTAATATTTGTGGAAGGAATGATTCAAAATCTTTTAATTTGCGGATTGGCATCACTGTGATGAATCACAGTGATACGAATCAATAGCAACTTAAAATTAAAAAGAAAGCATTAAATTACTTCAAAATGATCATAATCTACCAAAAATATCATGGGAAAAGCCAAGAGAGAGCAAACATTGAAATCTGTAAAGTGCTGCAACTGCTTTTTTTGATTGACGACACAGTTTCAGGAGCGGCATTAATGTTTGCACCCACCTTTTCAATTTTTCTTTTAGAGTGAATTCTGCAAATAACTATTCTAAGGGGTATAGAAATGTTAGAAAATTTACATTAAAACCTCTATACGTTGTGTCTAACATTTGACACCAAATCTGTCAGGTAGAAGTTGTGGAATTGTTAGGTCAGCATTAAGAAGAGATTATCTCGCCACGCAGAACTTCTTCAAGTCCCCATTCTTAGAAGTACTCGTGGTCGCTTGCCCCTGTCCCAGTGAGCACTAGGAGTAGATCACAGTGTAGCGAGCCTCCCAAATGAGCCATGAAGACTGATAAAATACAATCTCAAGTAGCTGCTGGCACCTCCCTGTCAAGCTTACTAATGAGTGCTGTGTTGCTGCTCGAGTCAACTGTCACATTATCTCCAAGCTAATAAACGGATCCAGTGACAAACAATACACAAACAAAAAGGAGCTAATAGAGGATCTTTCCTTTTAATTCCATCTCTGCATGTCCCTAGGACACAATCACATTTCTGGCAGAGACGATTTTCTTGTTGTGGAAGGAAGTTTTTCGCTGTTTATGCATTTATTTAGTTTCAGTTAGAGGCAATAGAAGCCAGTTAAGTAAAAATATTGTGGTTCTTTGATTAAAAGGTAAATCCAGTGAATATGTAGTATTTGAGAAAGTCAAGTATTTCCAAACCCAATTTTCACGCTTCTAACCTTTTCCTGGTTGTAATGATGGCTGGAAACAAACATGCCAAATCTCAGGATGAAAATCTTAGCTGAGGTATTCCCTGCACTAGAAAAAAACAACAGAAAGGATAATTACCTACGAAAAAGTGGGTAACAGAAAAATTAATTCCTGAAGATTCACATAAGATTTAAGGAATGGCAAGGTACGTGTGTAACCTTAATTGAGCACCCTTGCTGAGGGTCATTAAAGAGTTTGAACATTAGCAGTTCCCAAAGTTGTTCTCCTTCTGGTGCCATCTACCAATCAATGGATTTATGTAACACCAAATATTAGAGGAAAGCAAATTTCTAAGCAGCTGTTAATGTCAGTTGCAAATTCTACATCTCTGGGACTCAACAGTGCTAATTTTGGAAGTTACTACAGCTGAGAAAACTGTATCATATATTTCTTTGTGCATAGGTTGTACAATAAAGAAGTTCCAAATTTATCACAGTCTAAGTATGCATTTTTCCAATGAAACAAACAAACAAAAAAAAAAAAAGAAGAAAAAAACCCTGATGAACAAATCCAGAAAACACATTATACAAACCCATGAAGAGTGAAAATGAACCCTTCGTCCTTGTGAACTAGACTCCAGTGGAAGTCAGGTGCCAGTTCTGTTGGTGGTACAGCTTTTTCCCATACAACTGAGGGATGTTGCCACTCAGCTACTCTGTTTCAGGCTCTAGGGAGAAGCAGCCTTTAGTGCTTACAGGCTTTCCTTCCCCATCCTCGGTAATGTCCATCCCCAGCTTGTCTCCTGCTTTGCCTGTGCCACTCCTTTCTTTCTTTATTCCAACGAAACTCTCTTTCCTTTTTCCAGGCCTGCACATGCTCCCTCCAGCCTGCCCTTCTCTGGTTCGCGTTCCCTCTCTTCTGCTTTGATTCACACCGCTTTTGACACTTGAAAATGTTGGTGTATTTGTTAAAGAACTAATATGACCTTCCATAAGGATAACTTTAGGTGTTAAATACAAGCCAAAAAGACCAGGACTTTTTGCCACGTGTAGCAGGAGTGGTGCTGCATTCGCTTAAGCACTAGAAGTAATGAGGCTTGCTTTATCCCAATAAACACCAATTCCTTTCCTATAGATGTATTTACAAAAATTGCTTTGGGGTAAATATCACATGCAATGCTGAATTGTCTGAAGACATTTTAGAATTCACACTGAGCAAGAAATAGGTTTTTTTTTCTCTGTTGTCATTTGAGACCTACTCCAGTGATTAGTTTAGCAAATTAAGTTCTGTCATTTAGTTTTATTATCACAGGTGATTTTTAGGTAGAGTTTTATCCTTTTTCAGTTCACTTGGACATTTCATTCATCAAAGAAGAGGAATTTGCACAATAAGGGAGTTCACAGAAGGTAACAGAGATGTAAAAGATGTTTTGTTACTGGCACCCCTTTATATTTATCACAGGAAGAAGAGGTTAATATAGAAGAATAAATCAAATTCTTATGTTATGAAGTATCTGCAGAAAATATTATTAGACCTTGAATTTATATCTTACCAATCTGGACAGAAATTTAAAACACAATTTAAACTTACAACACTGTATGTTGTGTGACACTTCATAAGCAGCATTATTACTGGAGATGCTTTAATATATGCAAATCAGGTCATGAACACTCAAGTGTACCTACAAGTGGCTCCCTCTCAAATTCAGGCCCTCTTCTCTATAAGAAGCCTAGTGAACAGTATTCTAAAACTAAAATGGAATAATGAATGGAGTAATGTGATATTTGACTCATGCATGTAACAACACTGCACATATCCCTAGGCACTTGTACTTGGTGCATCAGGGGAAAACTCCTCTTACACAGGGGCAGAGCTTTAATCTTACACTTTCTGCACTTCTTAAGGCACACTATTCCTTTAAGACTTCTCCAAGCATCTTGTACTTGGTGCTAGAATCACAAACATCAGAGGTGAAATACTAAAAAATGGCACCGTTTATGTTGCCATAGAATCATTCACATTGATTACAGTAGAGACAAAATTCCTACAACAGAGACTAGGGAATGTTATTCTACATAGTAACTAATACAATTTTGTATTTCTGCATCCTTAGATGCTGGAAGTTCAGGCTATTTATATAAGTTACCTATAGATTTATGGACTTAAATAAATTTGTCTAAGCTTACTTGCGTTTCACCAGAGGTATAAGTCAGCAGACGATTGTTATAAACCTCTGTCTTCAAGTCACCACTACACATCTATTCCCAAGCAATAATTCTTGAAAGAAAACTCTTCTCTTACAACTCTCAGCTATCCATGTAAACTACCAGAACTCAATACAGCTCCTACCAGCCATGTGAGAAAGGAGGTTGCCACCATGGTTCATTTTAGACTTTGCTGGGAGTTCCAGCGTGATAAAACTTGGAAAAGAAAAGTCACCTTTTTCTTGCCCCCAAAAACATTGTCCAAAATTGTATTCAGGCACATTTTGCAACACAGCAGGAAACAGTACCATTGTTCTAGAAACAATTCCAACACTTCAATTTTCATCAATTTCATATTTTTCAAAAAGAACACACACACTACAGCAAATAAATAGATATCTACATAAATATATGTGAACAGCAAATCAGAGCTTTGTACATTTTCTGTCTGGAGAGCTTGCTTTTGTTTTATAAAAAACACACATGAAAGCCAGTCTGCTTCTGTAACTATGATGCCACAACAAATAGTACTGCTGGCTATCTCTGCTTTGTTTTTATGTCCCGCAGAGAGTGACATCTGTGTGCAAATTAACAACAGATTTGTGTTAGCTAGCTGTGAATGCAGTATTTGGGGGGAAAAAAAAGGAAACTTACCTATAAAATAATGAATGTTATAATGAAGTAATTTAAATCAATTTCTAAACACTCTTATTGCCTTCCAGGTGTATTCATTGCTAACAAATCAAAGTATTAATTACTAACTTCGAGTTTTATACTTGGGTTTTTAATGGTTAAAGACACCCTTGTTTTGTACTGCACACAATGTCTTTAGAGCAAAACAGCTGGTAGTAAGGACCTGACGTACACAGAAATATTTGGGGGGAATTCTACTTTGGACTTGTTCTAATCTGCTCCACAAGATGACCATAAATTAGTCGCTGGAGCTCCTTAGGTGTCTCTTAGATCACAACCTTTGTGCTAGTTTCATCCAGAAAGCAATCCAGTTCATGCACTCTAAAACTGGTCTGCAGTACCAACCACAACACGGAAAGTGGGAACGCTTTGGATACTGACTTAAAAAGTGTATTTCTGATCTGAATTAAAGCATTAGTGCCGTCACATCCACTAAAGTCAGCCAACTCAAAGCATTGTCTGGCCCCGCACCCAGAAAAGAAAATTTCTTCAAGAAATAAGACTGTGAGTTTATTCTCCAAAACAACACTAATATTTGTATTTGTATTTTTTAAATTCCTGAAAGGCTAGAAATCCAGGTTATTTCCATGAGGGTGTCTAATCCTGCTTGATACTAACATTATATAAACTTGTATTAAATGCATAAACGGTCTGTGGAGCAGGAGCTGGGAAGTAGTCCCACCCTACTGCTCAGTTAATGCCCTGCCCATCACATCAGGGGAATCCTGTACCTTTTTCTGCTCAGTAAAAAATATCATCCTTTATATAATGCAGACCTTCAACTAGAGAACCTCTATCATCTGTGCAAAGCCCATCATCTCACTTAACCTGGAACAACCAAAAGACAGGAATCTTGAGTGGGATTCAGCCTCCTAAATGTTGGTGTCCATTTGAAGTGTCTCAGAGGATCCAACGCATACAGGACTAGCAGGAGGAATGGAGGCATCGCAGGAGACCTGCACCCTACTGAAGCGGTACACAGAGGCTTGGGTAGGACACCTCTAGGCACCTACAGTGACACTGAATACCTGGGAACTATTTTAGCATGGCAAGTGTTGCCCTCACAGTCTCTCTACTGTCTCACTTGACTATGAAGGGAACAAGTAGCTGACTCAAAAGAGAGATGTAACACCTGGATGGCTGAAGTCTGGGGGAGAAATGTTCTCCAAAGCTTATCAAAGAGGATAACCTGCTGGGAGGGGGCATTTCTTGTATCCTCTGTGGCAGACACACGATTTGCACCTTAATTTCCCATTGTCTAGTCGAGCGCTTCAACCCCTGAGCTGTTAAAACGGTAGCACCAAATCCACCGGCTATGTTTTCAAGGGCAGCAGCTACTGCAGTGTTTTTGGTAGAAACTGACCTTTGCCTGCTAAAATTGTCCACTGATGCATGCCCCTTGGAGAAGACGGTGAGAGAAAAAATCAGTTTAGTGATCCCAACAAAGCCTAAATATAAAACATATACAAGACAGCCCATCCTGCCAAAAGCGAGGTAGCCAGAAGCAGAACTGGAAGCGCCAGCAGGCCTCTCTTACTGAAGTCTGGGGCACTAAAGGACTTCTTCAGGACTCTTAGATTAGGCAGCAGGCAGGTGTGAGCAAGTGCAGGTGAGTCAAGGTTTCTGACTGAGCTGACTAGCTTGCTCGTGCTTCCCTTTTTAGGTTTCCAAGCTTAAACCGCTCCTCATTTACCACCCGTAACATCAGAGGTGTATGCAGGAATGTGCTAGATACCCATCAGTCAAAACAAGGCTCCCAAATCCCGTCTTACTGAGCCTCCTATGCTGTTTTAGCTTCATACATCATCCTAAATTTTTCTGACTGACCTCTCCTGTTATGTTTCTTGACTATCTGCTCTTGTTATTTTCCCCTTCACGATTAGCTGTGAAATAACGATTTAGACGGGGGTTTTCTGAAAGTGTACCTTCCGTTTAACATATCTGCGCCTTTGATAATTATTAATGCACGCACAGCAGCAGAGGGATGCTTTATTCACGATGTCATGGTACAGCTATTAATGATACTCAAAGGACTGAAAATTACCATTTCGGATGTGTCCAGAGCAGTAAACTGGTAAACAAGCCTGCAGTTAGTGCTATGGATGATTTGAATCAACAAGGGTGAAAAGATTTGGTTACTCTGTGTATTAGTGTTAATAGGAATAGATTATAGAGGAATATTTGTGATGTGACCTTCTGTGCACTAATTGAAATAGTATTCAGAGTCAGCAGTGGAGTAATCAAGTTAAACACTGAATCATAAATCATCATGAAAAGTGCTGTCACAACTTAGCCATTAATGCCCTGTATTGCTGGGCAGCCTTACGAAAATATCTGCTATGCCGATCTTTAGGTTAATAGGAACAGAAATGGCATTTAAAGACTATTTGGATCAAATCTGCTCTGAGGTTGAAAGTGTTACTCTGTTAATTTACTGGTAATTTGAAGTGATGTAGTTAGGGTTAGAAGCAACACAGCTGAGCCCCATATAGCTAAACAAAGGGTGGTAGGAATTAATCTAATATTTATTTAATTGCTATAAAGTGCAACACTGGCATAACTTTAATATATATATTTGTACCTTCTCTTTGTCCATCAGTTAGCATTTGTTATGGAGGTCTAAATCAAAACACATAAAAATTTAGCTTCAAGATATGGTTATGTTTCCAAAGCAGTTCAAGAAGAGACTTCTCTGTATTTTATACAACGATGGTAAAACATGATTTTACTGTTATTATGAAAGCTGATAGCTTTTTAACAAAGGATTTGTATAAAACAAAGTACTTTGAATTATTTTTTAAATGTAGAGTTCTTTTAATCTTGTATTTGCAGGAAGGAGAAATAAAGCATACCCTCCAGAATCAGAGATAAATGGGGTTTCCAAAGGCAGTAAATTTCTTTAGAGTAATTTTGTGATTCAGGTTTGATCAAAATAATAAGCATAAGAAATATCACAGCTGGAATGATGTATACTTTTTCTAATAAAGACCTATGTCTCAACACTGGCAAAGCTTGTGCTAATTTGATTCGTTACTCATCAGATTACTTAGACAACTAGATGCATAATGTTTGGGGGGGCATCTATTTATCATGATTTGCTTCAAATATTGTTAATTAACATTAACATAAATTGCACCAGGCATCTGGTACAAAGGAACTCATTTTAAGCAACGAGCAAAGCCAGTCTTTTAAAAAATTTCATAGATTCTTCAAGAAAGCATCAAAATGTACCTTCATATAAGTATGTGCCAAATACAGGTATGACATTAAAATCTGGAAGCAAAAATATTTTAAATATAACTATTTTTCATAAAAATTCAACAAGTATGATTTTCTATAAAATTTATCTATTCATGAACAATGAAATATGGGGGAAAAAATTTTACTCAAATAATGGATTGTAAAATGAACCCAAGTGTTTGGCTGACTCAAGTTCACTTTCCTACATTTATTTTTTATTGGCACGTGCCTACAAAGTTCTCCACATTATTGAGATCAAATTTTGTTCTCTAGTTTACTATTGTAAATTAGATTAATATTATCCCAGAATTTCTCCAAGTAAACTGACAGCAATATTTAGCCATAACGTCCTAGGAGTTTGTCTTCTTAGGGATAAGTGGTAAAGAAAAGAAATTAATAAGAGAGACACAAATGAATAAAGACATGCAATGTATTTCTAAACACAAAATGACTGGAAACAACCACTATATAGAACTGCCCTAAAATCTATCTGAGTTTGCAAGGACCTGACATTGTTTTCATAGAATCATAGAATCACAGAATCTTCATGGTTGGAAAGGACCTTTGAGATCATCGAGTCCAACCAAACAACCTACAATCTCTGCCACTAGGGCATGCCCTGAAGTGCCACATCTGGATGTTTCTTAAATACCTCTAGGGATGGTGACTCAACCACCTCCCTGGGCAGGCTGTTCCAGTGCCTCACCACTCTTTCAGTAAGAGTGATCACTCTTTTGCGTGCAGCTCAAGGAGATTTCCGTAACTGATTTATTCTGGTGTTGAACAGTGTTGGAATTTGGTGTATTTTCAACATCTGAACTCTTCAAGTTCAGATCCCAGGCACAGTAAAAAAATAGATATGGTGTGGGATTTACCTCATGTAACTTTAGCTAACTGCCAGGGATGTAACCTATGCTCTGAAGTCAATGATGAGAAATAGTCACCTCAAGGAAAAGATTCATTCACTTACATTAGGATGGACCCTGTTGCCCTACCAAAGTGCCTAAACCTACTACAGATGGTCACATAGGCTAGACCTGTCCATCCTTAGATGCTGGATTTGTCATCCAGGACAGCTAGAGCGTTGTTGGGTTGCTTTAGCACAGAAACCTGATACCATTTGAGGGAGGATACCCCAAATGTCTGCATCTGCCTGGGCCAAGAGTTGTGGTACAGATGTGACGATCTGCAGGAACAGCAGCTGGAGGCGGAGGAGGTACCACAGGGGATCTTGTGTGACATTAGACTCCTCTGAGTAAGCAACTAAATCATGCCCTTACTTGGGTGTGATGAATTCTGCCCATAAATTTGAAACAGGTTTCATGCAAACAGGTGTGACTGCAGACTACTTGGAGAACTACGTTAACTTAAAATTGATGGAAGAGTAAAACACTTTCTTGCTACTAGCAAAGCAATGAAATTCAGGTAGCCAGGTTATTAACTGGTTCACAAGTCAAGGATCAATCTTAAATTGCCTAAAATGATAAGTGAAGAGAAATTAGCTTGTATTCTTTCAGCACATTTTTCTTTGCTTTGCTCTATTCTTTCAAAGATAACTTTCAACACATCTTAGCATCTTTTTTAACACCTGGCCATGTGATGTAAAAAAGGAATGTTTATGCTTTGCATCATTTAATATGAAATCTTCCAGAATTCGCCTCACAAGTGTTTATGAAATTTTCCAGGGCATTGTCTAAAAAGCCAAACAGCTGTTCCCAATTTATATGCATTGAAAGCCTAAATAAAATTACCAGAAAGGTCTTCTTCCCTCATAGAAAATAAAATTCAAAGCACTAGCTGAACCTGAAAATCTTCTTGATATTTCCAATATGTATTCATTTAGTAGCACGAGACTTTATTTCCATACTAAATTTTGACCACAAAAAATAAATTAAAAGCTCACTAAAATCTATTCCTTAGTATAACCTTGCTGCAGAGAAGTACTATGCTTGCTTTATGATTATAGCTTTGGTGGACAATGAGAAATCAATGTTTGGAACAATTTTGCAGGTCCCAGCAACAGAAGCACACCCCTTCAACCTGAAAGTCAGCTCAGCTGGTAAGTGAAACAAAACAGACTTACCACAACGTAAAGTTCAAGGTAAACTCTCCTCTGTGGTCTTGACTGATCTTAAGGTTGTTGTGCAAGAATATTTTTGTTTCAGGATATGATCCCTTCCACCCTTACCGTCTGGGTGATACCAACAAACTGCACCTGATCCAGTCCAATATAATTTTTTTTTTAGAACTTTAAGTAACAGGAGATTCCAAGCAATTTATTTCACAGAGTTTTATGAGAAATTACAATTTATTGCCTTTTCTGGATATGCTCGCTTTTAGCTGTTATTGCCAAATTCAGCCTCAGTATAAAAGGGTATAATTCTATTGAAGTCAGTGGTGGTATATCAGTGCTGTATATTCCCTAGCTGGACAATGAAGCTGTAAATAACCAAATACATCAAAAATAAAAATTGATTACTCTGTTTTATAGTCTCTTAGAGTGAATAAGTTTATGATTTAAAACCGTGTCATAATAAAACCATGCTGGGAGGAAATCAGAGAGAGAATGCAACATAATGGGCCAAATCTAGTTTTCAGCCAGAACAATTACATTAACTTCCACAGAATTGTGCTCATTTGAGAGTTTATTTTGTTTTAAAAATGAGGGGAAAATATACTAATACTTTGCCTTCTTGCTTGCCTATGAAATGGTATTCTGTATATTCAATGGTATTCTCTATATGTTTTAAATTTAAACTTCATTCCTAATCAAAATTGATTATTTGATTAATTAATCAATATCAAGTTAGAGCAATAAACAACATATTTTGCACATTTTGAGTACTTGTAACAATCAGTAGAGCACAAGCTCAGACTTGCTCTAGGAACACTTTGAAATAATTAGATCTGTTGGCCAGAGAGGAGCCACGGACAGAAAAAGCAAGTTGCTTTTCCAGACTAACCGGCAGCTCTCCAGAGGTACAGAAGGTGGAGAGCTGCCATCCACTAATTGCGTTTGTGATCCCTAAGTGCCCGTGATGGCTTTTTTATTGTTTAATTGTGATATTTGATGGATATTATTTTTACTACTGTCCTCTTATTCCGACTGTGTAATCATTTTATTTATTCTTCATTGTGTTTATTGCATTGAATAGTGTTCACATTCTTTGCGTTTGCCCACTACTCTGTTGCCTGTACGGCCTGTACCACTGCAAAGGTTTGGTAGAACAAGAGCCAATGCCTGGTCTCAAAGACTTTGAAAATTGCTCTAAATTATTCACACAGTTCTAACTGAAAATCATTCTTACATATTTATGCATACACACAAGTGTGTGTGTTTCTGTATATAAATAAAAACAAAATAAATAAGAAGTCAATGCAATATAGATTGCACAGTGTAGCTCAATGTTCTGCTTCGCTATAATCTCATATAAATCCAGCTTGCACAAATTTAGCAGGTGCTTTTAAATTTATATACATAAATGTAAATCATGTATTATTATGCACACACAAATTACATTTTCACACAGTGTGCAGTTTACCTCATTTGGTGCTGAAAAATATGTAATTTCATTCTAGGTAATGATAAAGTAAAGGAGGGAAAAGACATACATGTTCATTTAAATTGTTAAAGCTGATTTTTTTTTAGGTCTGAATTAAAAACCTACTGTAGTGACCCTGTCTTGCACAGTATAATTCCCTAAAACTTCTAAGTCACTCAATGATAAGAGGCTGATCTAAATGCTTCCACTGCATTAATCAAATACCAGGTCTAATTAAAAGAGCCATGCACAAAGCTTTTTCAAAATGTTGCTCAGGTATTGCAATAATTTCTGATCACCCAAGCCTGGAAGACAAATAATTAGAGCTGCCAGAGCATTCTGATGAGTGATGTCAGCATCTCCAAGTGACCTTCCCTCCACTAATTAATTTTCATCTTAAGAAAAGAGACCCTGTTGTTGCACATTATTAATTGAGTTCACTAAAAGATGCGCCTGATTAATTTTTGTTGATAATACTTGTCATTCTATGCAGCGGCTGTAATCATTCTATTGGGTTTTATTTTTTTAAGTTGATCGAGGTCTTTTACAATGTGACTGATACAGTATCTTCCGTACAGAATACTGTGTATAAGGGCATTGTCTATAATGTGAGTACACAGCTTTCATTGTTGCTGATAGTTTTAGGTCAAGTGGAACTTCGATGTCTAGTTTGCTAACTTATTTTCAGTTGAGTTGATAGAAATTTTTCCCTGCTGCCTCCTGGGATTTCCTTCAGTTTCCCACTTTAAGGGATCCTCACCTTCTTTCTGCATACTTCCCACCTCTCACCTGTCTTTGGTCATCCGGCCAGCTGAAGAGTACTGTGTGGCTGGCTCAGAGAAAATACCCCAGGAACCCAAAAGCTGGTAGGAGGTCCAGAACAAAAGCCGTGGTCAGAAGGATGACAGCTAACGGAGCCACAGCACACAGCTGAGCCTTGCCCACAATGAATCATCAAAACCATGAGTTTGATCTGTCCCAAGCAGAGTTCTCCAAAGCAATGGTCACGTCTGTTTTGTGAGAGAGCAGGGCCACAGACTTCAGTACAAACATAGCCACTTTGGAGTTTTTGCTGTGGGGTGGGCAGAGGGGAGGTGTGTATTGCCCCGCAGGTGGGAATTGTGAGGTAACATCAAGGCCAGTTTCATTTGCTAATTTACGTGTAGCTACAGAAGCAGCAATGGATAGACTCTCCCAAAATAACTGAATAACAAAGTTACGGATGCATAACCAGATCTCCTATTTCCTCAACTCAATGGCATTGGCTACTCCAAAATTTGGATCTCTCAAACTCTCCTCTGAAACTCATCTAGTTTGTACAGTTAAGTGTTTGTAGGACCAGAGAGAGATGAACACAAAGGCCACCTGCAATTAACGAGCTTCTTCCAATGCCTTAGGTCATACTTCATAGGTTCACATCATTTCATACGGTCCGCTCCTATGCAGTTCTGTACATGAAGAGAGCTGAGCACTTGAGTGCTCATGAATCCCGTGCCTACAATGAACACAGCTGAGCATAATGATGTGTAATAATATGCAATACATTACCAAGGATTTTTCGGGAGGTGAAACCGATTTCCTGTTAAATGATCTTAAAATGTATAGGCAATGTAAGCCATGAAAATATACATATTTTTCCCTACTTTGAAGAGTATTTTAATCATGTTTTAATCAAGATAGCCATGATTACCAATTTATCAAATATCAATTTAACAACAAAGATTATGGAAATTTTCCCCAAGCCAGCGAACAAAATATGATTAAAAGAGTTCTTCAGAGCACTGTGATGAAAATATGCATAACTCAATTCTTCAGCTATGTTCTAGCACATGAAGGGATCAACATATTGTAAAAGAAGTAGGCTATCTAGACAGAAAAAAAAAAAGAGAGGGAGTTATAAATTGCAGTAAAAATAATTATTTTACAACAGATTTGAAGGTCTCTTTTCTTATACATTCAAGCCTGGATTGCATTTTTTACACCTCAGACTGTGATGAAAGCGACACTGTTCCTTTATTTATCTTTGCAAATATTCTTTACTGAGTGGTCTGTTTCCAAAGTTTGATTCATAGGTAGGTAATAAAATTAACTGAATGTGGAGAAATGTTTGTTACCTTGGAAATTTTTAAGTCCCCAAGTGTGCAGTAAAAAACCAGCACTGATTTTTAAATTTGTCTTTGTTTTTCCTAAAATATTCTCCAAAAAGAAATGTCGGTTTCTGCATTTTCCTTTTGTCCCCCAAAAGCCCTATTCTTACAGCTGCAATAGCAGCTTTGATTTTTCATTAAAGAAGATATTGATACATAAGCGAAGACATAAGCAGAGAGCTATTGGCTTCATCTCATTTCCTTTGGTTTTTCCTTCTTTGGTTAGACACACAAACACAGATCACAACCATTAGATCCCTTTTGCGACATCAAATCGCTTTTCATTTATTCAGGTTTCCTTTGATACTTTCTTCAAACAGATTCACAAAACACTTAAAACACAAACAAGCGTCTTAACATAACTAAGATATTTGCCCCAAGACCTGGAAAGAAGATGGGGAAAAAATGATTTTTTGTTTGTATTCTTAAATACTTTGGATACTGCCAGAATGAGGATGGGAATATACACAGAAAAGACAAAACAATTTTGATATAATTTGAGCTTTAGAGAAAAGACTAAAAATACCTTTAAACTGCTAAAAAAATCACCTAATATATTAAATATTTCACTGATGTTTAAAAATGGTTAATACAAAAAAAAAGGCATTTATTTTAAAATATTTGTCTTCATAATATACATATCTGATGGTATGACCACCGGGAGGAAGTAGTGCGTTCAAGCATCCCCAGATTCATCCTCTCATCCTGAAGTGAACACACAAACACACACAGACACACACACACTCTAGTTTACTCAACAGCCTGTGGAAAAACAGATGCTTTCCTGAGCATCTCTAAGAGGTTGTGATAAATACTGCGTGTTTATGAAAGAAATAATGAATTTGGGAAAATACAACAACTACAAATAAGCAATAGATTTACCTAGGTGTTATAAGTTGTTTTCCCTCTGTCCCAATGCTTTTAGGCCAATGCTAACATTACAGTGAAGCCAAGGAAAGTCCAAGGTGCTGCAGGAAAGCCTGCAGTTTCCTCCTCCTTCTTTTTCTCCCTCTGGATAACCAAGTAGCTGGAGGATGAGTTGATTCACTGCATGGTGATCCAGTGGAAAACAAACTTTGAAAAGTACAAAGTTTAAAAAAATATTGTTTTCTGTCATCTCAGTCTGCTGAACCGATTCACCCCGTAGATACAGTCAATTGATTCACTTAAATGAAAAAGGAGAAGCCCATGACAGAGTCGGGGCCAGGGAACAAGGACTGCCCCTTTCAGAGGCAGCTCGACTTTGCGTTAGCTTAGTCACAACAAGAGATCACTTCCTGGGTTTTACTGCCTGCCCGTGTAAATATCACCAAGCGATGTTTCTTTGACAACCAAACCACGGCCCGTTTCCCCCTTGGACTCCCTAGCAGGGAAATTTCCAACCTCGCTCCGAGCTCCAAGAAAACTGCTTGCCTGGTTTTCTGTAAAGAGAGATCTGGGGTGGAAATCAGCTTCCAGCTGTAGCCACCTAAATTAGGTATCTACACATGAACTAGGTGTTGAAGCTCCCAATATGTTTAGTGGAGGACAAGGAGTTATGTATTCCCTTACACATAGGTGCCTGGGGACACCGCACAAAGCTCAGGACAACTGCTTGGGATTGGCAAATATGGCATAGGACCTATGCTTATGGACACCATATAGGACTCATGTGCTTATGGAGCGACAGCCAAGGACTGGTGAAATACCTTGAGGTGTCTCAAAAGGCATTAGATAACACTGCAAAGGCCACTGATTGTAGTGACAACTTGGCTGGCTATAATAGAAGCTCAGACACCTCACTCCCATTTTCCTACATTTAGCTGTCAAGTCAGGAGCGGAATTCAACGCTCTGTTGCCAGCTCCAAACTGGCAACTTTCTCCAAAACCCTTTTTTCTCTAAACTCACTTTCTATGCCGCCCTTTCTAATCAAAATCGCAGGTTAGTGTAACGTAAGCAAGTCATATAATGCTGCCGCCATCTAGCTCAACTTTTATATTTTACACCTCGGGAACTGCTGGGTACAAGCCTCTTATGAGTTACTACTAGTTCTGCTTTGCTGTTTCTCACCATCTTTAGCTACAGTACTACCTCTGGCTTCTGTCATCAAACCAGCTATTAACTATTTTTGTCTTTTACAGCTGTTGGCCAGTCAAGAGAATTTCACCAGGCACTATTCAGCTCTGGTTATTTCATTTTAATGAGCAGAAAACCTACCTCTGTGAAGAGTCAAAGTGACCTGTAAGAAACTTACCGGATACCTTCACAACCAGGTAGCCCACTACACTGATCTTACCTCCCTGTTCCTCTGGCTTCAACTTATTTCCCCAGATTCAAAGCTGGAGGGTGAATACTAGCAATCTGCCTTGAAGGGCTTAAAGAAACTGCAACCCCATCAGCTTGCAGACACTGTTTTATCAGCCGAGCCGTACACTTTCTTACTCCCGTACAAAGTAAGTGACACGAGTTAGTTGAAACTACTGCACCTCACGTTGACTTCCCGCTGAGAGGAACCCAGCATCCCTCTATGCAATTCCACTTGAATGAAATGACAGAAAAAACATCTTTACAGATGACAGAAAGGCCTGACAATATCAAGAGAAGCTCAGTCTCTCCTACTGTGCCTTGCCAGTATACTTCCAGTCTTGTGAAATGGGCAGGTTTTATTTCAGTATCTGAAAAAAGAATGGTCTATCTAATCTGCATGTCAATGTGAGTTCTTGCTACCCAGACCCCTAGATGTCTGCAGCCACTGGCAGTTTCAATCAAATTCGATCTGACAAGTAGTAGTTCTAAAGACACTAAGCTCCTACAGTTTACATCCAGGTGGGAAACAATCAGTATTAGTGCCTGCATTAAGGACAAGGATAGAAAGGGAACTTAGCTCCATTAAACACTAAGACTCCACATGGGAGACAGCGGCAAGGACTGCTCCAATCACAAGAAAAGCAGCTCCCAAGTTGCTGGATCTCAGAGAACCAGGCAGGAGCCATAGGTCCGTTGAAGCCTGGCTTTGCCCTGACTCCAACTGCAGAGACTCTTAATACCACACCTCAGCGGCCTTATTTGTGCAGTCCCTCTGACCGTGGTGGGACCGTTCCCATCTTCAAACGGGTGAGACCCAAGCAGGGTTTGGCTTACTGGTGATGGGTTTTGTTTTGCGTGACCCAAAGAACAACATCAGCTCGTCGTACGCTGGCTACCACAGGTACGTGTCAAGCGACAACTTTTGTCTGCTGCTGACCTGGGCTGATTGAAACTATGAGTTATGGATGAGAGACTTTTCTGTCTATTACAGATCCCCTGAGTCTTCCAGTCCTTCAAATAGTCTCCAACATTAGCACTAGGCCAATGACACACAATGATAAAGTTTTATTGCTATTGTAGACTTTTCCAATTTAGAGCATTCTCAGAGTCATCTTTGTGTGTAACTTTATGCCAGCTGAGCATGTACACACAGTATATGTGTAATTGTTTTGGATGATATAAGCTTCCATCAGAAAGAAGATAAGCTGAAATTACCAAATGTGTTTTCATCAATGACCTCCTATTAGGCTCAAGAGTCACTGGGTTAAATGTCAATGATCTGATATCTACCCTGTAGCAAAGCAATCTCTTTATTCACAGAATATCTACTGTTATACCAAGTACAAATCAGAGCAACTGTTTTCCCATTTATGAGATTTATACAGCCATTTAAAGAAATTTTTCTTGTGAAACCACTGATAATATCATCTCAATACTAAAGTGAATGGTTTGAATCAAATTTCCTCCAAGCTAGGCACAAGTTTTGTGTGTCAGCAGGAACTTTCAGAACATGCTGGCTTATAGAAATAAAGATAGATACAGGCATATTAAACCTGTCCTTTTCCAAAGCATGATTCAAATCTCCTATCAAGGTTTTAGGTTACCTTGGAAGAGGGAGAAAGGAAAAATAACACTACAGCCACCACACACACACACACACAAAACACCAAAACCAACCAAAAAACCCCGAAACTCACAGAAAACAAAGCTAATGCAGTCCCAGCAGAACTGAAGAAGGATTTTGTAACCCCTCTGTCCAGTTATCTTTTTTTCAAAACTATTTTTACAAGGTCCTGAAGATGAAAGCAGAGGCCAGACCTCCCAGCAGACTATAAAATAGCTTGACTGGCCAGCTGATGATTCCCATTCCATCCAGAGCTGGTTCCCTTCCTCCTGCTGATCACTGCCCCACAACTATGAGACTCCTGCTGCTCATCACTTCTACCCTCCTATTTAGAAATAGAAAAATGTGCCCTGCCAGTGGCCTTTTGCACTTCTGCCTTTGCTTGCCTTCTAGCTGTGGTGTGTGCAGTGGTCTCTGTGACCCCTACTCTTGTTTTGTTTTCCTTCACCTCTCTCTCAAAGATGTTATGAGAAACAGAGAGCACGACATGTGTCTGACATCCTGAACTGCCTCTGCTCCTCTACCTTTAAGGATCACATTGTCGAACCAACAATGGCTCTGCTGGCCTCTCTTCTGCGCCCTGGGATACAGCCCCATTTGAATTTCTTGCATTCATGAGCTTCCTATTACTTGCTCTCCAAAGTTCATCATATACAAAACTCTTCCTATTCTCACTCTGGGAGATATTAATCTTGTTTCCCAGAGTAAGAGAGTTCACCCATTACCATATAACGCAGTCCCTCTCCTGGGCACAACAGATAAATATTCCCAACATTTCTTTTAAAGCTAATAATGAAAATATGTTAGAGCAGAGTCAAGTAACACTCAACAGCAGTCTCATTACGGTCTCGGAGTGGAGATGGAAGAGGAGGGTAGGGAGAAAGAATGTTAAAAAAAAAAGCTGGCTATTAATAATTAAAGGTTCCAGACAAGTCCCTCGTGCCATATAATGCTTTGTCACTCATTATGTTGTAATCATAGGCGTGAGGAACAAGCTCGTCTACACAAACTGGGATTACAGCCATGAGAAGACAAGGACTTTAATTAGCTGCAGTTCTAACTTCTAACTATTGCCCTTATCGTAATAGAAGGATTCTACCTGTCTGACGTAAAAACGTATCTACTCCTCCACTTCTTCTGCTTCGACATGACACCCTGGGTGCTCACAGTGTTGGGTTGGGGTTTTTTTCCAGTTTCATTTTTCAATTGATTTCCATTTGTTTCATTCTCTCTTGACATATCAGAAATCATCAATCACATAATTAAAAATGAGTTGCAAAATCATGATTAATTACTATCTAGAGCAAAGGAACGTGAAATCTCCACAACAATTGAGTATATTCTGTGAAGGGCTGAATACCTCTCCAAGAAACAAGCCCAACTGGTTACACCGGCTTCACCCATTTGGGAGGCAGTGTTTACAGGGCTATTTCTCTTACAATAAATTTTACTTCAAAGTTGCAAAGCGAAATCACCAAAAGTCAGGAAATGAATCCTTAAAAAAGTCATTGTTTCCTTTGGCATCTTTGTTTTATTGAATCTTTTATTATAGAACTGCACAATATATTTCTATAGGAAAAATTGCCACATTTGGTCTACAAGATGGACAATGCTCCCTGAGTGAGACAGCTGTTCTGTGTTTCCTGTTAGCCTCACATTTCAGAATACGGTCCCATGCCTCATTTACCAAGCAATATTCAAGCCCCACCTTGAAAATAAGTATTTTTTTCCTTGATAGGATTTGGTTTTATGACACATCTAAAAACTGTCAGAAAACCTCACAAACATTAATGGATGCATGCATGTGCTTACAATGCTTTGGGGGACAGGAATGCAATCTGCATTTTCAATTGTTTGCTCCACTGAAATGCAGTATCTGCTTTATTTCAGATGGTCCTTTTGATGGCAAGTGCAAGGAAAGAGCCTTCCTTCACAATGCCGTGGCTGCATTCTTCATGTCTGCACATTTTCAGTGGTCAAAGATATAGCAGAAGTTACGGACTTCACCAGATACCACACGTGTTTACTATTACTAACATTTGTAGTAAATGAGAGATTTGCTGTTAAAAATTCAGTGCATGAACAAGAAGTACGTTTTGAAGAACCTAAAAAGCCACAAAACGTGACTTATTCCTTTCCAAATGTCATCTCCTATTAAACACTCACTGACACAAGATATCAGCCCACAGAAAGTGTAAGACTGTATATTAGGTAAAGTATTAAATTACTATACTGAAGTATAAACAAAAAATTACTGTCCGGGTTTTTAAAGACATCTGAATTTTTTTGGCTCTGACTTCCCAGACAAACTCTCTTCTGTGCAAAGAACAGCCCAGCAAATTCAAGTCTGGTATAATAATCAGCTGAAAACTGTAACTTAGAATTGGACAAAGATGAAATGTGGAAACAATAGGATTTGCTAGAGTGAAGCATGGGTTTAATGATGCCCATAAATAACAACTTTGTCCAGGGAAAATTAGAGGCTTCTGTAAGGCATTTAATCTGCACAGAAGTATGTGAAAATGTTCTCTGAACAGACTATTTAACAAAGTTCACCCAGGCACATAGGTCCAGTTACATTAAAATACAAAATCTCCAGAACTGAACTAAGTGGCAGAGCCAGGACATAATGAATCTTGCCTCATCCCACAGTCCACGATGCTACATTAATTAGCATTTTCAGTCCACTGCCCATGGCTATGCTGTTAATTTTACAGGCTTTTGAGTAACTCCTCTGCATCAGTTGTGGATGGCAATGTATCTTCTGGAGAGACACGGAGTTAAAAACGCTTTTGTGACACGGAGTTAAAAACGCTTTTGTAACTCAGAGTTTGCAGGAGAACCCAGTGGTCCCAGCTCAGAAGGCCAGTTACCTTTTTCTTTTACAAATAGCGGATACAAAAATCACAGAACTAAAAGTACTGCCACTGTGCTAAAGCAAACAGTGGCATTTTGATCTGTGTTGGAAACACTTTTTTTAGCTCGGAGAAGCAACAGGAGCCCCTATTCCCTACACTGAAATGGTGAAAGGGTGTTTTATCACCAGCATGATAAAAAGCTGTGCTATGGTTACAGATATCCAATTCCTTAACGCAGTGTTGATTTCTATATTGTCCCGTTAACAGACAAGTACAAAATACGCAGCTGAATTCACTTCCTCGGTTATCTGCACAGTCACTGAAATCACTCTTTTAAATTCAGCGTACATTTAGTATATAAAACTTTGCCCTTAGACACTCCCTAAGTAATACAACTTTAAAGCTATTAATACTATCTGAGTAGTAGCGTTCAATTCACAAAATGATCTGTGCATTAACTATCATAAAATCACCTATAGCTAGTTGTCGACCAGAGTAGTTTTAGTAGATCTGAAGTCACCATTTTGGAAATGTCCTTTTACATAGTCATCATCTTCTGCTCCAGAAAATCTCGTTAAGATTCAAGAGTTTGACGTACTGGATCCATCTTATATTTGGATTTTATCTATAGTACAAATGCCATTTTGGTAGATGCCTTATTTGCAAACAGAAAATGGCAACATTTCTCATTGTTTGAGATGTTCAATGTTTGAACAACTCAATAAAAAAGACTCTAAACCAAAAAAAAACCCCAAACCCTTCAAACCAAATAACTAAATAACTTCCTGAAAACATGGTATATTAATTTTCTTACAGTTGTCCTGTAGACGTGAATAATAGAAGAAGTCTATATATCATGAAATGATGCTTTTTTTAAAGTTTCATTAAGTTTTCAATGTGATTTTTATATTCGCCTAGAGATTTTTAAGGCAATACTGAAAATCAAATGCCAGGTACCTAATTTGAATTTTTTATAAGCTATTCTTCCATACATTTCTAGTTGTGGCCTAAGTGAAGGATTGTATAATTAAAATTGCTTAATTTCATTTATATCATGGCCTCTACTGTTTGCTAATCTTATGCATTTACAGTAATGCTTTAGGATATTGTATCAAACTACTAACATGATATTCGGTTTTTTTGACCTTTGTGGACTGCATTAAAATCTGCCTGTGAAGAGTAGACTGTGATTATAGTTACAGTGTAGTAAATTTGGTGCAATCATTTGAGCGACAGTGAAGTCTAACTGTTTAACTGAGTGCCCAATATGGTTGTAAGAAAAAAAGGCCAATTACAATAATACGGAATATAATATAAGTAAAACATGGCAAGAGTGGAGACAAGCCCAGCTGCTTCAAGCTCATTTCTCTTCTTCTCATGCAAGAGGATCATTAGAAAAACCAGAGTCAGTGCCATAATTTTATCTCACACATCAACTCTCTGATTAAAACATATATATGGGCTTTGGCATCTGACTCAAATAAGGCTATTCTTGCACTCTCATAGAGGAAACAGAGGCACCATGGGGGTGAGTATACACGAGAGAATGGGAAATGACATGACCCATCAATACAGGGGAATGGGGCAAGGATGTATAGCCTAAAATGAAAGGGTCACAGTAACTCCAAAAGTCCTGTGTGGATCTGTGTGATGAGAGACATTTATATGTCATTTACTAGGGCGACATTTGAAAGAATACACTGCACAGGGTTCCTCATTATTCATCAGGGCTGAATCCCCATTCATTCTCCTTTATATGCCATCCTGAATCTGCCCTACAGAGTCTTTTACAGGGAAATAACAATAAACTCTCTTATCAACAGCTTGTTGTAGCAGATACAATACATGGGGTACTGAGATCAAAAAAAGCATGAAAAGCATTTCTGCCAACATCGTACAAAATATTGAACATCTGCTATATCTGGGATCCTGGGAGTTGTAATTATAATTTTTGAAATCTGCACACAAGAGTTATAAATATTAGAACTGTAGCCTGTGAAAGCCATGAAATATTTAAGTTGTTTGGCAGGCTTAAGAAAAACTCATAAACTTAATTTAAGCAGCCAAACACAGTATTTTTACAGATTTTACATCTTTCATGTCATTAGTCATATAAATTAGAGCAACCACGGAGCAGCACAGAAGTTGCAACGGCAAGTCCTATGGGTAAAAAAAAAAGGTCAGCTTGAGATTTAAGACTTTCACCAACACTTCACCTTTCCACTTAGCCTGTATTTCAATTCTTGTATTGAATTTGTCATAGGTATTTTTAACGCATCCGTTATCTTATTGTCTGTTAAGTCCCAATAGTGTGCTTGACGCTGTACACATGTATAGAAATAGAGGGCCGGATTCACTGGTTATTTGGCATGAGTCTAGCAATGCAAAGTAGTCCTTAACCCACCCTATTTAGCCTGTCTGGTGAGGTCAACGGCTTCTCTGAGCTATTGGTGAGACACTCAGAGTCTTGCCCACCTTTCCTGCTCTAAAAACGCAGGAGACAAGGCAAGAATACCGCATCCAAATGGTGATCCACCCTTGAGGCAAGGCAGGTAGCTTACACAGATCAATGATGAAAGGTATTGAGGAATAAGCCTAGATAGCTTGGCAGGAGATAAGACAAAGGTACTGCCAGACCTAAAAGGGTATCACGAGCCAAAACAACATGATAAGAGAGGAGGAAGAGGAGTAAGAGTGAGAAACATAAAGTTGTGCATGGGGGCTTTTCACTTTGTTACCGTCTTTTAAACTTGTTCGGACGCATCAAAAGTGTGCTGGATGAGGATGAATAAAAAACTAACTGAGTCTGGAATAGTAAATGCAACAGCCAAATTCACAGAAGCTAAAGTATGAAAAGACCCAAAGGCAAATTCTCATTTGTACAGTGTCTGCTCCACCTGTTAGATAGCCATATGCTACTAGTGAAAATGGAGCTCTGCAAAAGGATTCGGGAATCGCCAACTGTGCCACCAAAAGTGAAGCAAGAAGTTCACTTGAAAAGAAGTAAAGAAAAGAATGTAAGGATGAGAGCCCGAATTTTGCTGTCCATAAATCCAGCATTCAGCAGAGAGAGCGCACCACTTTCTGCACAAGAAACTCATCTGACATCAGAGATGTTACAGTGGATTAGTGTAGGGGAAACAAAGGAGAATGTGCCTCAGGGGGCACAACTGTGTACAACATATCCACAGAAATTCTCCTTTGAACTCCTGAACTATGAGTAAACAGACAAACACATCCCCACCCTTGACTTATCTAATAAAACATGTATCGAAGTGCCTGATGCCATGGGACTATGAGATGTTAGGGTAGCTATTAGTTAATTTAATGAACCTAATTGTGATCTCACTTATACATATTTTACACCAGCCTAATACCATTGCATTCAGTAAAGCCATTCATGAACTGCACCTTTGTGCTGCGCTGCCCGCAGATTCTCTTTGTGAAGGTGCTGTATCCAGACCGAGGTAGATATACTGTAATTAGAGAGGGGTCACTGTGATTTAGAGCCTCCCATGTAAGCCCTTTTCCTAGCTGCCATTTTAGGATTAGAGGAAAATGGTGTGCCTTGGATGTCCCCCATGCCACAAAGATGCGTGCATCTTCTTTCAGATAGACAGGGTCATAGAATCATAGAATCATAGAATCATAGGGTTGGAAGGGACCTCTGGAGATCATCTAGTCCAACCCCCCTGCCAGAGCAGGGTCACCTAGAGCAGGTTACACAGGAACACGTCCAGGTGGGTTTTGAATGTCTCCAGAGTTGGAGACTCCACCACCTCTCTGGGCAGCCTGTGCCAGTGCTCTGCCACCCTCAGGGTAAAGAAGTTCCTCCTCATGTTTAGGTGGAATTTCCTATGCTCAAGTTTGTGCCCATTGCCTCTTGTCCTGTCCCCGGGCACCACTGAAAAGAGCCTCGCCCCATCGTCCTGACACCCACCCTTTAAGTATTTATAAGCGTTGATAAGGTCACCCCTCAGACGTCTTTTTTCCAGACTGAAGAGACCCAAATCCCTCAGCCTTTCCTCATAAGAGAGGTGTTCCAGTCCCCTAATCATCTTTGTAGCCCTCCGCTGCACCCTTTCCAGCAGTTCCCTGTCCCTCTTGAACCGGGGAGCCCAGAACTGGACACAGTACTCCAGGTGCGGCCTCACCAAGGCAGAGTGGAGGGGGAGGATGACCTCCCTTGACCTGCTGGCCACGCTCTTCTTGATGCACCCCAGGATGCCATTGGCCTTCTTGGCCACAAGGGCACATTGCTGACTCATGGTCATCCTGTTGTCCACCAGGACTCCCAGGTCTCTTTCCACAGAGCTGCTCTCCAGCAGGTCAGCACCCAACCTGTACTGGTGCATGGGGTTGTTCCTCCCCAGGTGCAGCACCCTACACTTGCCCTTGTTGAACTTCATAAGGTTTCTCTCTGCCCAGATCTCCAACCTGTCCAGGTCTCTCTGTATGGCGGCACAGCCTTCCGGTGTGTCAGCCACCCCACCCAGCTTGGTGTCATCAGCAAACTTGCTGAGGGTGCACTCTATCCCCTCATCCAGGTCATTGATGAATATGTTGAACAGGACTGGACCCAGTACTGACCCCTGGGGAACACCACTCGTCACTGGTCTCCAACTAGACTCTGTGCCCCTAATCACAACCCTCTGAGCTCTATCTTTCAACCCGTTTTCTATCCACCCCACTGTCCATTCATCTAACCCACACTTCCTAAGCTTCCCTATGAGGATGCTGTGGGAGACCGTGTCAAACGCCTTGCTTAAGTCAAGGTAGACCACATCTACCGCCCTCCCCTCATCTATCCATCTAGTCATGCCATCGTAGAAGGCTATCAGGTTAGTCAGACATGATTTCCCCTTGGTGAATCCATGCTGAGTACTTCTGATAGCTTTCCTTTCCTCCACGTGCCTTGAGATGACACCCAGAACGAGCTGTTCCATCATCTTTCCAGGGATGGAGGTGAGGCTGACCGGCCTGTAGTTCCCCGGCTCCTCCTTCTTGCCTTTCTTGAAGACTGGAGTGACATTGGCTTTCCTCCAAACCCCGGTCTCCCGCGTGACAGGCGGGGATACTCACCACTATACTGAGAGGGTTTCGCGTGTTATATAGGAGCTTCGCTGCTTCTTTAGCCAAAGAAGGTAGTGTTGCAGAGAGAAGGGCTTGAAAGGCTCTCTGGAGTGCTTACCTTCCTTCATAAATTAGTAGGTTTGTAATTTAGTGCAACTTTGCAAATGACTTTTGAAAGAGCAACCCCTATTCGCACAGCGTTGCTGTTAATCTGCACTTATAATTCTCTTCCCAAGAAATTCTTACACTGTACAGCAACTATATTCCACATACAAAGTATTTTACAAGAATTTTGTTAAAACCAATTAGTTCAAAACATGTAATCTCCACAAATGTCCAACAAATTGTCAACAACCTGCCTCATTTTTTCATACATATATTAACAATAATGTTTGCGTTAGAGAATACAGCACAAAGAGCTTCCACTGTCCTCATTTTCACATGTAACACTGAAAAGAGATTTCCTGTCATTCTCAGCACAGGCAATTTTAAGTACAATCAGATGCCTGGTATACAAGTGTTTTAGGGGAACAAGCATATCCCGTTCCCCTGACAGGTAAACATACACGCATACATCCATCCAATGATGAAAACATCAGCTGGGTGTCATCCACACTATTGTTATCATCCTCTTTCTCTCTTTGTAAGTCCTTCCTCCAATAACTGTTTTTTTTCCCTGCCTCATAGGTGTGCTATTGCAGATGACCTGAGAGGACACTTACGAGGAGTTTGTGTCTTCTTTTTTCCTACTTATTCCCTCAATTTTCTTGACATCTACAGGAACGAGGAATCAAAAGCCAGGAAAAGGGTGCTTACCAAAAAGGAAAACCTACTGAAGACCCTCAAAAACCCCGAGAGGCCTGGAGATGATGACAGCATCTCTGCCTGCAGTTACTTGCGTCTCTGAATTTCTTAAGCTGCATGTTCATCTTAGGCCAAGCTCTCTAGCCAGCCTGTGGCAAAGAGGCAAAGCCATGATGTTCTTCAACCGGCACATCATGTTATTGCATCTGTATATTTGTAGGCCAGCACTAAATTCCCACCTCAGCTTTTATGCTGAAAAATTTCTTCAACAATGCTTTGAATAAAAGGTAAGCTCAAGTTAAAACAAAAATCATAGCTTCATAAGATAAGCAGTGGCATATTTCTAATACATTTCTAAGAGAATGAATAGAAGACGATTCAAAAAAAACACAGAATCCTTCCATTTTCCTGTCTAAAAGTGAACAAGTTGGAATCATCAGTATGAGGCTTTTCAGACAGCACATTACAGTGTTTCTTTTCAAATGGCAGAGGGCTGTATTTCTAGAAGATTAATTTCTCAGTTTTGCCACAGATATTAGTAAGCTGATAGCTATGATATCTGTGTCAGTCATCTCTGAATCTTAATAACTTTTAATTTCACCTACATTTCTACAGCATTGCAACCAGGCGCTTGAAAATACTAATGATAAAGATTTTAGGATGACCTAGCTATATCCCTAGGAGTTCAGGCAAGCTTCTATTCCCCTTAACTGGACTCCTAGTTCTAGGAAAAAATAAACAAACTAGGGTACCATTTTGACAGCTCATACATATTTTTTTAAAACTGAACACTAAAAAAAGGTTATTCATAGTCACTTTAAGGAGTCATTGTTACTTGGCTTAATAATTAACCAAAACTGCCTTGAATATAGTATGAGGCCCATGTAGACTCTGATTTCATTACTGGACACACCAGTCATGATTTAGGTGGTTGATATTTCTGCATTACTGTTTATTCTAAAATGAAAAAAAAATCCACAAAGGATACGTTACTCTATATTAATTGCATTACTTTGTGGGCTGGACTGTCAGGTGGGTTGAGAATTGTCTGTGCTGCCATGCCCAAAGGGCAGCGATCAATGGTTCAACATATGGCTGGTATCCGGTAACAAGCAAAGTACCCCAGGGATCAATACTGGGGCCTGTATTTTTCAACGTCTTCATTAACAACGTGGATGATGACACAGATTGCACCCTCAGCAAATCTGCAGACAGCACTGAATTTAGGGAGGGTGGCTGACAGGATGAATGGCTGAGCTTTGGTCCGGCAGTAGGTTGAGAAACTTGAGGACTGGGCCAACAAAAAAGCTCATGAAGCTCAACAAGGAAACCTGCAAGGTTCTGCGCCCAGGTGAGTAACCCCACACAGTGGTGCAAGCCAGGATGTGACTGCCCAACAGCCCTGACAATACCTAGTGCTGAGTTAGTTCACAGTAAACACCACTAATACAAGGCAAAAGTGAGGTTCAGCAGAAGTGAGGTGCATGAGGAGGATCATGCCCTGCAGGGTGCTCCTCTGCGCAGTGCAAGTGTGTGTCCCCCAGCTCAGGAGGCACATGCAGAAGCTGAAGAAGGATCCCAAGGTGGTAGCAGTGGGCTATGAAGATGGTCAGGGACCTACAGCTCACAGTTTATGTAGAGAATCTGAGGGGGTGGGCTTGTTTAGTCTGGTGAAGAGGAGACTAAGGGGTGATCAAACAGCAACCCACAATTACCGTAAGAGTAGTTATGAAGATGAGGAAACCAAACTCTTCTGTCAGTGGCAGACAATAACAAAGGCCAAGGGCCACAGGCTGTGGCTTGAGAATTTCCAGATGCACATTAAGGAAAAAGACGTTGTTTAGAGGGAACAAGTTGCCCAGAGTGGCTGTGGCATCTCCATCCCCAGAGGTCTTCAGCACTCAACGGGACACGGCCCTGGCTGATGTGCTCCAGCATTGGTGATAGCCACACTTGGAGCAGGAGTTTGTGTTAGATGACCACTAGATCTACCTTCCAGGCAACATGTCTGCAACTCTCACAGTTGTTTCTGTGACTACTGAAAGTGTGCATCAGCTGGGAAGATTCCAAATACCTTTGTAAGAACTCAGTGACAGCAATGTTTTAATCTGTGTTTAACTGTTAAACTTCGGAATGTCAGTTAAAATGGAGGGGGACAGGAATAAGAACAGAAAGCATTTGCTCACGCTGACATGTCCTGGTGGAGCAACTTGTTTATATTCTCTGTATCAATAGTCTGGAGCGTCTCTGCATAGTATGCATGTATGCACATCTAAGGAGGGCTCACGTAATATTCTTAGTCACAATGAAGCCGTAGGTGTTCAAAACGAACAACCCAGCTAGGACAGTAAGGACAGAGGCAGCAAGTTGACAAGGAGCAAAGGAGGAAAACTCTTCACACACCCCCAGGGCTTACAAAAAGAGCCATCCATAGCACATAGGAAGCAGACAAACACAGACACATGCACACGCAAATCCCCGTCTGAGCAGGTCAGATTGAACAAGGGTAATCATTTTAAGTGCCCAAATTGCCTGACTCCACATGGTGCCATCAAAAGCATTTTCATTTTTACCCAAATCAATGTCACCATTTTTCTGTAAAAATCAATGTGGAAAATAGAAGCAAGTGTAGAGGAAGACGCAGTTACTGAGCCCCATGGAGGCCATCACGAGGCAGGATGACTGGAGGAACGCAGGACTGTTGGCTTTAGCAGCCAAGACATGCCCAACAACTTGCAGGTGAGGGGTACTAAAAACAGCTAGAGGGAAATTCCAGTTTTCCACATAGATTAAAGCAACTGCTGTTTCATTATTTTTTGCAATTATAATCTCTCTTTTCCCCAATCTCATACCTAAAAGCATAATGGTCAGTGTTGCTGAATACATCTGTCCTTCATTTTCCCCTAACTGAACAGCAAAGTGACTCTAAGTGAAAATTCAGTGAGTGTAAGGAACAGACGAATTAGAGTATGCTTGTTGCCAGCCTGCAAGGAGTTAATGTGAGAGCACAGGGTGTGAAATTTTGGGGAAGAAGTACCCTTGAGCCTAGCACCCTGCCTATTGAAAGCAGAAAACGGAGGCACAATCTGCAGACTCATAATGTGACTGATGGAAATGCTGAAAATCCATTAAAAAATTACCTTTCCAGAGGCATTTGTTATAAACCTGGCCTTCTAATATTTATAGCAAAACACCTAGGGTATTTGTCCAGAACCTCCATGTTCTCCACATTGATTTTCTTAGAAAATAATTTTACTGGTCCCTTTTTTGGAGAAGAAATGTGTATCAGCACACCTTTACAGAGGACTTCCCTTCTGATTTCCAGAAGGAGCTCTGAATAGGACAAACACAGGATTATCGGGGCAGTCTGGGACCTACAGACTTCTCCCAGAAACACCAGCCAATGCAGCTTGCACCCCCAGATCACACCACACAGTCACAGCCGTCCAGCTGCATGATAGATATAAGTGAATGGGGGCCGTTATCAATCCTTTAAGAAACACACTTTGACCTAATCGAAAGCCAGATTGTTCTTCCCCTCAGCAGTATATCCTCGTGGCATTTTTTGACACATTTCCAAGAAAAACTGGCATTGAATGTACAGCAAAATATCCAAATCATAAGAAATTTTCCTGTCGCAACCCAATGATTCTGAATTGGAATATCCACATGATTTTGGGTTAAAATACCTGGGAGCAAGTGCAAACAACACTTCACCATGCCTGGCTTGCAGGTAGTTCAGAAAATCCTGCTGCAATTTACCTAATGTCAGGCTTCTCAGATGAACAATCTAAATTCTCCAGACAACTTCCCCGTTAGAGGATTGGCGTTGCAAATCTACGTAACTGAATAAGGTTATTCAAGAAGCGCCACGTTTTGATAACAAAATCCTTTGTGATGATTACCTAATAGCCAGCATTTGTTCAAACACTTTTAATAGACCCTTTTTATCACATGCAAAAAGAATTTCGGTGCTAGTTCAGTCTCCTGTTTCGTTCTGTCATGAATCACTTTGTAGAGACATTTAGAAGTCAATAATCCACTGTAGCTTTGATGACAGGTGATTAATTTCTACATTTTAGAGACATAATAAGATTTAGCAATAAAAAGGCCTTGAAGTAACCTACCAAACAGCTTTAATCTCAGCCTTGGGACTGTTGCTAAATATGAATGCTTGTACACAAATGCGGATGATTTAAGTTAGTAGGTTTTATTGCAGACTTCTTGCCTTTTCATATTAATCTTGCTTTACAATCAGGCTATCTATACAATCAGTTTATGCTGAATATTGTTTCGAACACAGTACTTGGGGGAGGAGGGTTAAATTATTTACCCACAAGGGCTATATTCAGCTGCAAACTAGTTTTACACGCTTTCCATTATGTGGCTTACCAACACTCTCTGTGTGGCAAGGTTAGATGGGTAAAAAAAAATATAAACTAGCAGACACATAGAACTAGTCAGTACCTGACTGCGCAACCACGCAGAGCCCTCGGGGCTCAATCCATCACACAGTGAAACCAGCGGGAGTATTTTGTTAACTTCAGTTGGCAGATCACTGCAACAGACATACTTGAATAAAAGAAGAAATTCCAAGCTCTCCAGACATGTCCTGGTTGCAGATACGGATGTACTTATGTAGAGATATACCTATATAGTTCCTGGTCTGGCTTTTCTGAGCTCTCCCAAAGATTTCCTGCAATTTTTTACTTTCAAAAATGGTTTTATACTGAAAAGAGTCACCGGGAAAACTGAAAAATTATTCTTTTAAAACCCCAGTCTCTTGTGTTTTCCGTATACAAGCTCACGAATGCTTCATTTTTCTACTCAAAAGTACTTCAGCCTGCAACCTTTGTGTCCATAAAACACTAAATCTTCACTGAAGTTCCCTCAGCCAGGAATCTCAAGATAAATTCACAAAATGGTTCTATGGGCTGTTTCCCTCAGGGAAAAGAAAAGACACTGCTGCAGCAACTGCCTTGGAAAACCCATTTGCTAATGCTGAACTGTGAAGACTTTCCTAAAGTAAACAGGGGCCTAAGGTGCTTAGCCTAAGTTACCATTCGCTGGTGATCATATACTTTGCTGTGTAAAAATACACTAACAGAAAGCACAAACAGCCCTGGTGGCTGGGCAGACAAAGCAAGTCAGAGACCTCCCCTGTCCTTCTTGCAGCGTGCTGGCTCTGAAGAGATCAGGCCCCGGGAGAAAAGGTAGTGGAGGAGCTGAGATTCTCACACCTGAGGGCAGCATTAAAATGCTCAAGAGTATTACAAGCATTGTGCTGCTTCTGCTCTGTATTTTGTGGCAGGCAAATCGTTAGCAAGGCAGGAATGGGTTCTGGTTCTCTCAGTTTCTCAATGCCTTTGGGGGGTGGATGAAGTAGAGGAGCAGAACTTTGGCCCCTGAAGAAGCACCACCCTTGGACATCATCTGAGCAAGCCCTAAAGGTGAGAAAAGTAAAAACAAAAAACAAACAAAAAAAACCCACAACAACAAAACAAACCACAACAACAAAACACATGTGACAGAAGCAAAGGCAGCAGTAACACCTCCTTCCTGTCAGCAGACTTTGGGGAGGAGGAACAGAGGCCTTAGCAACAATGACGAATGGTGTTTTATCAAAGACAAATGGTGGCAATATTGCGTTTCACTAGCATCTATTAAGAAGCCATTTGAATTTTAAACTCATTTAAAGTAAAGGAGATTTCAATGTCAGGAGATGTGGGTAAAGATGTTTAGGACAAGTGTTAGGCGTGGGGGTAATTGGGAGGCTGAAAGGTGTGGGTGACAGGGACTGGTGGACTGGTAGTGGTGAGAAGAAATCTATGCAGGGGTACAGGTGGTAATTTTTGGCTAAGTATAAAGTGGGTTCCGTGAGCAACTTCATGTCCTAGCCATATTCCAAACCTTTATGAAGGCAAGACATGAGTGCATATGCTTTCTTTCTTTCTTTCCCAGTCAACCTTTGTTGGAAGGAATCGAGTAGGTCCCCATTCTAGATGATCAGGAACAAGGACACCTTTGTCTAAATATACCTCTCGACTTTCTTTATAGACTTCATGTTTATACTTTCTTTAAGTTGCAATTTTCAGTTTTACTCTGCATTCATAAGTGCTGAAAACTCACTCTATTATTTCCTTCATTTTTCTTGTTAAGTAACAGGAAAGAAAATTAAGATCTGCTCATAAGAGCTGGAGTATAAGAACCTGGCACTTAAGAAAAGCCCTGATTACCACAAATGTTGTGCTAAAAACAAAATTAACATTTGTCAGACCCGTAAAGGAAGTAATATTTGGAACAGCTAAGGTGGGTTATGAGGGAAACAGAAGGAAAACAAGTAGATCCAAGTTAAATCTGAAGACAAGGCAAAGTCAATTGCCAGTGTTGAGCCATGATGTAAAGGTGAATGGGCAAACGAGAATCACAGAGCTATCCAAACAGGGCGCAAGAAACGGAACTCCTCCATGCATTTACGATGTGTAAAACCCTAACAGTTCTCCCAAGCAAAGTACAGAATATGTCCGTTAATTTCACTACTTCAGAACATAATTTTTACACTTCAGATTTTCCAGTATTTGTATCTCAGCAGGGGAAAGAGCTGCTTCACTATGTAAAGTAGCAGAATTGTGTGTGAGGACAAACACATATTTCGGAAATGAATCTTAGCAAGAGACTGGACAGTTGAGGCAGATTAGACGTATCAGAGAGCAAATGGCAGGGTGAGGTACTGCAGTGGAGCTGCCTCTGCTGCAGAGCGCAGGAAGAGTTATGACATTTATGCATTTTCATTTCTACAGGTGGGGACCTCAAATCATTCCGTGGGTTAGGCTCTTAGTATCTCTAATCTGGTCCTGCTGAGGCACACAGTTGATATACTTCTGGCTTGTCAAAAGAAGGCACAAGGCACACTTAAATCTCTTCATGGCTCTAGCATGAGACGCTAAGTTTGAGCTACTTGTGAATCCAACAGTTATTTCAGAGTGTTATGTCCCAAGCAACACACTGCATTTTCAGTTTCCAAAATTAATTTCTCTTTGTAAACTATGATCTTTAATTCTTTTGTATATTTCTTATGTAGACCTCCAATATGAAATAGATTATTTGAATTACCATGCAAGGGCATTTCTTACAGATTACTCTGATGAATCAGGTGATGCACGATACAAATTGCCCAAACATTCATTTTTTTAGATCTAAGGGATTAAATCCTGCCTCTTCCCAGGTAAAAAAGAAATAAAATGGGGTTTTTTAGCTCCTAAAAATTCAACATATCCCATTCCTTTGTAGGATCTCTCCTTTTTCTCAAAGAAAAAGACTAACCACAGAAAATAACACAACAGCCTGGTGGTTAAGGAAATTTCCTAGGAATTGTAGCTGTTTCTGAAATTCAAACCTACACCTTGATCCAGGGACTAGGGGGCAGAGTAAAACACTTTAAAAACCCAGCACCAGCTTGAGCCCTTTTAGAAAAATAAATGCTTCAGAGTGTTCTACAACCTTGTTAAATACCTATGCCACAAACAAGTACTAATGGTCTCTTTCCTCTTTTCTTTTAGAGAAGGAAAATACAAAAATAAATGTTTACTCAGTTCTGCCTCAGCCCAAGAGCGTAAGCAATATCAGTTAATAAAAGTTCTGTTCATGACAGGGAAACCTGGTTTGCCCATTTTTTCTCCAATGAGAGTATAAAATTCACTGCGTTTCTATGTTTGCAGCCTGGTTGTTTTTAATAGAATGCATTCCCAATTACATTAAGAAATATGTGGAAATAAAGCTTATTTAAGTCTCCCCATTTCACCCTCCTAGTTTTATCTACCTGGGAAAAAAAAAATGACAGCACATTCCTCCACATTCCTCTTCCTACCATCCTACCAGACCTACATCCCTGTTAAGTCTTCAAGGAAAGTCATCCTTAGACTTTTTCACCCTCAGACTTGAAGCAATTTAGATTGCATTTTAAAAGGCCCTGCCTAGTTAAGGAGGAGACATTTGTCCACTAGATCTCAGAAAAGGCATCTTTTCATTCTCTTGTTTTTCACCTCCTAGTTTTATTCCTAGGAATCTTTTTTCCAATAAAAAATATTTGATGACTGTAAGAATTTCTGACCATGAGAGACTAAAGCCTTTTCACAAAAAAAAAAAAACAACACACCAACAAAAATAACCAAACCAAACAAATAAACAAAAAAAACCCCAAAACAAACCCAACACACCTGGAAAATTTCCAGGCCTCTGTATTCATGGATGCAATTTCTACTTTGAGAACCCTACAAGTGCCCCTTTGATGTTGTGCTTCTTTCATGGCACTACCCATGGGAGAGCTGGGTGTTGTACAGAAGGTACACTGATCATGCAGAGTAATGCCATCACCAATATGTTTATATATATTTGCTAAAAACCAAAGCGGTATGACGAGCAGTCCTGCAGCACTCTGTGAGTCTATCTGGGAAACAAGGCACAGCTGTGAAGGGATGGGCTTCAAGGAAAGGGTTTCAAGGTCAACTTGAAGGCATGGCGCACTGAGCATGACTTACCACATTTTGAGCTTTCAGGCGCAAGCAGCCAGCAGCAGAAGAGCACATGAGGGAAACCACAGGCTTCTATGAATAGAAACCACAAGTCCTCCATCAGGTAAAGCACACAAGATGAACTACACAGCAGACTGGTGTCCACTTCAAAAGGGACTGCAGAAGTTGGAACAGGAAGGACTGGTCACATAAAGATCTGTGCAGTCCTCTTCACGCTGCTGTGCTCAGCGTATCCAAACCAACTGCAGCGTCACCCTCGAGTGTATGAATCACAAAAAGCAGCACACAGGTAAGTACATTGTTCAAAATGAATGACATGGCTGAAATAAGAGCTAAAGTTCAGTGAGGTACCAATTACAGAATATTTTGGATTGGATTCTTTAACAGAGACTTTTATGCCTCCAACATATTGATGTGCCTACTTAAGCAAACTTTTTCAAACAACAACTTTGTACTTAGTTTATTGCCATCTACCATCCCTTGGTCTCCTTGAGCATTACTTGCCAGGGGCTAAGTATTGGCTGAGTTGATTAAATGGCAAAGCTCCCACAGAATTCAGCATTCTCAGGTTTTTATCCAACTTGTCTTCTTATCAATGCATTTTAGACTTTTTCATTTTGTCTTTCAAACTAATTTTTACAAGATGAATTTAATTTTAGTTCCTGCTGATACTTGAACTACTTTAAGGTTCTTTGGCTTTGTCTTCTGTACATACTGATTTTCATATGCCATCTCAATTTAGTATTGTCTGTGAAATCTATGTATTTTCACACCTTCAGATGCACCAGAAGTCAAAGGCAAAAGACGTTATTTTAAGGGCTACAACGTATCATATGTGCATACCACCAGTAAATTACAAAGGAAGGACTATACTGGTTAAGAGCTGGACTTGTAGAATGAAGTAGTAAAATAATTTTAATTTTCAGTTAGAAAAAATAGCAGGCTGAGCCTGTCACTGGATCAAGCAGGAAAACAGAATTTTGGTATGCTGAGAAATCGCTATACGAAGAGACTTAATACGTACATCTGCTGCTGAAGCAAATGACAGTAGTTTCTCTGCAGGCCAAGTCTAGAAAAGCTAATGTTAGCAAGATGTGCAAGACTAAATAACAGGCATCAGGGTCACGCATCTTATTAAAATCAGTATTTTAAAAACTGCTTGCTTTAAACATTTACCTTGACATTGTAGATTATCTTTAATACAAAGCCAGCTCTTACTCAGTTGACCTCTATTTGAAGCAGCTAAATCCCAGATATATGATTGATTTTTGGTCTTCTTTATTCAAAGAAAAATATGAAGCAAAAATAAAGCTTCAATATATTTAAAATTTATGCTTGCGGAGACAGACTCTGGTGAAATTCAGCCAGCTTCATTTTGTGCTGAACTAGACCAGAAGACTGGGCAAGATATATTTTGAGGGGACCTTCACCAACAGATAACCTAGATGGTTATAATTAGCAATTTGCCTTCATTTCAACTGTGTTTAGTACAATTCAGAGTCTCAGGGTTCTTCCTGGCTTGGTGGCACTATTTAAACCTTTGTTGTTCTCTGCACTACCTACCTCTGAGATATGAATAATTTCTTTCTAATTGTTAGCGTGAAAGGAGAAACTTAGGATTCTTGCAGAAATCTGTTGATTTAGTAATACGAATTAGTGACGTAAAGATACCGTAATTTCAAATTATTAATTGTGAAGTACTATAACATTTTCCTGCACCCAGAATTTGGACACACTGGAAACCTAAAAGAAAAACACAAAAAGGATGTACTCATTATAAAATAAAGTAGTCCAAAACCTGAATTTTCTCTAGGTATCAGGTAACAGTACAACAAAATGCTTACTCAAATGTAATCAACCCACAACAACAAAAATTGTCAGCCATGACTGGTAACTGAAAGGTCAATTATCTTCTCTTTCCAGTCAGTTCAAATGATTCAAGCAAAAAAAAAAAAAAAAAATGCCATGAGAACAAAAGTGAGCAATCTAAAAATCTCAGCATAATATTTTAACAAAGTTCACTTTTTTTCTCTCTTGGTTACTATTGAGCTCTTGATGCTCACTAATAAAACTTCAGTAATATCAGCACTAAAGTTTCGTTTTACCTGTCAGCAGATAAGTAACAGTTTAGTAATGCCTCAGGGTGATTGATGGCAAAGTAGCAAAAAAATAGCTAGTACTATAAACCCTATTTACAACATCCAAGAAGAACCTTGAAAAGATAATACTATGGATTACCTTTGTGTGATTTTCTATACTCGTTATAAAATTTGTCACGGGGTCTTTAATTGTCTCATTTTCCATTTTTTATGGTCTTTGTCATGACAATAAGTTTTCACATAATTCAGCGTCTGCTAGATTGCTTCAAACTATGCAGCACAAGTCTGAATGCGTTAGAGATGCTGTAGCGCGATCATCCAGCTCTTCAACCCCTGTTCACCTAGTGATAAAATTTGCGAAAGGAGAGCGATAGAAATTTTTATGCCCCCCAAATGAGCAGACATTCCCTACCTGTTATTTTCACAACTTTCTTCCGTCTCTTTCCCTGTCCTGTCCACTCAAGGACTAGATAATTAGATCGCAGAGGAGTCAGACCTGTGAGGGCCCCTTTGTGGTGCTGGTGAGCCCCACATTTTTCACTCCAGCCTCCAGAACTCTGGGGTTTTCTCATGAACCCAGAGTATTATAAAATAATCTTATTCTTATTACTCTTTTAATGAAATCCAAGGCCTTTAAAGAAAGCTAAAGGAAGTGGAATCATGATACAACCTAGAGGTTCAGTAAGATGTATAAAACCAAATTATTTTAGGCAAGTTTCAAGTTGTTTTGGGGTCTGATTCATGATTTTTTTAATGCAGATGGTTGGCAGTGTGGATGATGATTGAAAAGGGTTGGTGTAAGATACTCAAAATCTTATCTTCCAGCAAAAACATTTATGGCTCCTGGTGCAGCTTCAGGGAATCTTCCTTAGAGCCTATCTGGCAGAGCTCATGAAAAATGCTTTCTTCCCTCTCCAGCTGGCTCAGTGACTCCATTTCGTCCTAGCAGATTGTGGCTGGCCTCAATTACTCACATTTGTCACATTTTGCTTACACTACAGCAATGTGATACTCGGGCATAAAGACTTCAGCACCCAACCCCAAAAGATATGTAACAACACATAATACACGTTACTTACATTACACCGATCACTGCAGATACGTTTCTGCTGCTCCCTACTTTAGTTGTTCAGACTTGGGCATACTAGAACATCATATAAAGCAAAAGAATGAAAGCAGTTTTCCTCTTTGGCACAATCAAACTTCCTTCAACATAAGTAAAACTTCACTTTTCAGAAGTCTTCAGGCAGTTCCAGAATCATAAAACAGCATCCACACAAAAAAAGAACCACAACAGATTTCTCCTTCTTTAGTCAAATGTGAGTTTATCTCCACTGATGTAGTTGTTCTGACATAAACAAATATACTTATGAATACTACTAAGAAACATTTTAAAACATTTTTTTTTCCCCTGTTTCATTGAATTGTCCTTCTGAAGATCAGTTGGAAGTATGGCAGTTGATAGTCAGTACCACTTACTGTGCCTGAATGCACTCATGGTGAATCTGGACTAAGAACTTACACAGGACAATTTGCTAACCTATGACATAGAAGCTCATTAAAAGAGTGTCTGGAATGTTACGTAGGATTATTTCCCAGTAAATCCAGCTGTTAGGCAGAGATTTTCACTAGGTGGCAGGGTTTAGGATTCTGGCAGGCAGACAGTAGGAACATAGTAAAAAGAATAAACTCAGGGAAAGCTTCTTTCCTAACCATCCAGTGTGTCTTCTCCTGTATCTCTGGAGTCGATGTAAATGATGGAAATAGATATAGCTGTTGTGCAAACCCCACCACTTTTATTATCGCAGTCACAGAAGTACCACAGGCTCTACATCAGCTTCAGAAACCTTACACAGAAGTCAACCTGTGCAAAGCTGGCGATGGTGCAAGGTAATCATTCTTTTGGGAAAGGCAAGAGACACTGACCAAAACCATAAACTGCACCAGCAGGACAAAACGCTTCGCTGTCTGTGGCCAATGCACTTATTTGTTCTTAAGAGAATTACAGTTTCAGAATTTCCACTCCTGAGAAAAAACTGCAAATATAGGGTAATAACACAAAAAAGCAACATTTGTATCTCCAGCAAGCAAGCTCATTAGCGCTTAATATACAAATACCAACTTCATTAGGTAGAATAATAATAAAAATAACAATAACACTCCATAAAAAAGAACAGATTACAGGTGAGCACTTGGCTGTTGGTGCGTGTTTACGCAGGAAGGGAAGGAGCCAAGTGTCATTCCTCCCTTGGCTATGCTGGCCAGCAGTACGATAACTAGTTAGGCCAGTGACGAGGAGGGAGGTGAGGTGCAGATGGAGTAGATGGAAATTATACGTTTAACAGCAAGTACTATGTCTCATTCTCATTACCCATTACTTCTATCAATATAAGGCCACCTTTTAAAGCACTTATAAAAGAGCAGAATGATATATAAGTTAAAGAGCCTATGTCCTAAACTACAGCAGAAAGCGAACTTCCGTGAGAGTCGTGGATACTGAGCAAATGGGCCTTCGTGGTACGCATGCGTCAGTGATGCCAATGGGAAACAGGAATGCTCAGCTCTTTGAACAATCAGTTCCTCCTAAATTAATACTTCAGACTGTATTTTGACCGTTTGTTTTTCACTCCACAATTTCTATCAAATGGCCTTTCTCAATTTCCTCTACTTAATGCATATGAAGAAGCAAACAAAGCATCTGTAACTTCTATTACAGAGGCACGAAGCAGACGAGAAAACCTGTTGCCAACCTTGCTGGCACGATGCTGTCGGTGGTACTTCAGGAACACATGCTGCAGTACGAGACGCGCGGTCTGATCCACAAACCTGACGGACAGCCTCTGGGAAAGCCTGCCTGCACCTAAGAGGCTGAGTTGTGTTTTGAGGAGGTATTACTACGAAGATGCTAAAAAAGGAGAAAAATCCGTGAGTATGGTTTACGAAATCCAAGTGTGTGCCGTGTGCTTGGTGGTGCAGTCGAGTTGCACGGCTTTTGGCTCTTGCCCAGCCCTGGAGTACAGATATTTTGGGTGACATGAGACAGGAGAGAGTCGTGTAACGATTTTAAAGCCCTGAAGTGGCCTACCAGGGAACGCCTGCAGTTGGGTTTCTTTGCCCGAATAAAGCAGAAATGTCACGATCTTAAATCACGCTCTGCTAACAAATAATTCTGCAAATGAATCTGTCAGGTGGAATGGCAAGCGGAAAGAAAATGAACAATATTTGGGTGCCAAGAGAAGAAGAGGGGATTCCTTCAGAAGGAGGAAGGAAGGGAAGGCTCCTCAGCTTTTATTCTTACCCTGCACCTCCCAATATTTGCACGCTAAACTTGGCTGTTAAAAAGGACACAGAAATCCTTAGCATGAAAAGCAGTAAAGCACATAAATTCTATCTCCCAAGAGCTGACTTTGAGGAAATGTTGTCACGTCTATTTCTCATCTATTATCATTGCAGAAACTGTACTCAGTGTTCCCAGATAAAAAGTAGCAATACAGGCCCACTATTAAAACAAAACAAAACAACAAAAAAAAAGAAAAACCAGTAGATAATAAAGTATACATGCATGGGTACCATTCTTGAGAATTTGAAAGGAAGTTGGGAAAAAAAAATATAGCTTTTGTTTTAATTTATATTTAGCATTGTTAGGTTTTCTTTGGCGATGTGTATTCAGCGGTAGTTTATCAAGCCAGTTATTCAACAAGCAAATCCCTTATCTTGAACACTGCCTCAGCTTCTTAGTTCATGATTTTGTTCCCAGAAATAAGGTGGGAGTTTTCGTTCATTGTACATTTCACATTAGCAGGCTTTCACCATACAGTAATAGGTCTGTAGTGCTGAATGTTTAACGTGGGGGGGAAAAAAACACAGGGAAAATGTATTTAAAATAATACAATGAAGCATTGTTCCCTTCGTGTCATTGAACATGGGCCAACTGTACCATTCAGAGGTAAATGCAGAGCTCTGACATTTAACTCTGATATTACAGAATGAAGTTTTCAAAGAGTCACATGCTCAGTAACTGCATCACTTTTACAATTGCCTTTGAAGTTTTAATCTCAGTTCATGCTACTAAATCAGCATGGAGGTTTATTTTTAACTTGTTATATAAAATGTTTTTTTTAAAAAATTCAAAGAAACATCTCCAAGTATGAAAGATGTCAAACTGAAAGCTGCTAATTGTATAACTTCAGTATAGCGATTTTTTTTTAAATTGGCTTTTTGAATTTTTATGCAAGAGAAAAACTGTTTCTTGTTTTTTAGCAGTTTTCAGAATTTATTTTTAAGTTGTTCTAAGGAAAGAAGGAATTTTACGTGTATCTATTGTGAAATATAAATAAGACTGGAACAGATGATCCCACTAAGCCTAATTTTCTCAATAAAGCTCTGAAAAATAATTACAGTGAAACTATAAAAAGAAAGGATAATGTACTATTATTGAATTGCTAGTGTATTCCATTATTTCAGTATTTGGTTCCGAAAACTTGTTTTCCTTAGCAGCGTATACATCTTAGACAAATGAATTTCACTTGGGATTGCCGTGGGATCAGGATCTGAACAGAGTAAAGCCAGCTGCAACCTGCCGAGACAAGAGTTACCATTACCTGAACACGACCACATCTAACGCTTCCATTGAACTGTAATACGCAGTCACCACTGCTGAAACTTCTCACATTTTATGCCTCCCACTCATCTCCGCCTGGCATTGCTCTTCCCCTTCATCTCTAACCTCACCGAACATAGTGTTTACAGTCACCACTGAGAATTTCTTTCCAAATCCATGTTAGACCTCTCAAATTGCCCCCTGTTGAAACTTCTTTCCCCATGGCCTCTGCTTCCTCGCTGGCAAAATTCAGGCTCAACCTCTGTTTACTCCTCAGATGTCTTCAAATTGTGTCTTCCAGACACTTTGCTGTTCTAGTCCTCTTACTTCTTTACTTGTCTTTCCAGTATGGTTGTTCTGAGTTTTTTAAGGATCTCTCATTCAGCCTTTAACTTTGGGGTTGGAGGAGGTTTATAAAGGTACATGGGCCCCCACTACCCTCACTTTAAGAAAATCTCACCCACAAATACAAATTTGCATTTAGGTATGAAGTTAAGTCACAGCCAGCGCGTCTTGCCAGCAAAACTGATTTTCACCTTTCCAACACCACTCTCTAAATGCCTTTCTGCCATCTCAGTTCAAAAGGCCTAAAACTTTCTTATTCTTTCTCTGCTATTACTTTTTGGCTTCTCTGGACAGTACTTTAGTCCACACCCCAAAGATCGTGCTTATCACTCAGGTGAAAGTTATACTTAAATTTTGCAGATTTTCTATGCCTATCTTCTTTAAGCCACAGCGTTTCTTGCATATTCACTCAATTAGGAATTTTTGCCCAGGGTTTCATCCTCTCAGTCTTTGACTATGGCCACATATCATGACAAATGCAAGCCTTCCATTTTTCTAGGCTGTTTTTTTTGTTTGGTTTTTTTTACCATATCACCTCTTTTTATAAATCCCTTCCCTAAATACATCTTTTACTACCCAGGCCCTTCATGGTCTAGCCCCCGTGCTATTTTTTCCATCTCTGTTTCAGAGTGTCAGCTCCCAGCACCAGCCAGTGAACGATGCCCATGCCCATCATTCATTTGTTGCATCCTCAAACACTTTCTTTCGTGCTACCCTTCATGCTTGGGAGCTCTCCATAAACATCCACCTTCAAATCCATTTGCTGCAAGGCCTATGAAAGACCCGACAGCAGTTAGGTTGGTAGTGCTGGCAACGCTCCTCATCACACTGACTTATTGTTTCCTTCTACTCTCTCATCTGTCTATATCAATCTGTTGTGGGTTTTGTTTTTTTTTTTAGTTTTGATTCAGAACTTGTTATATCTGTCACCAACTTTTTGTCCTGATTTTGTCAAGCACCTAGCAAAACTAGGATATGGTTCATGGCAATAGTTTATAGTAATTCAAACAACGGGGACAGAACACAGCTTTTTCATGTCTTATGAGAACAAGTTCGAGTTTCATTTCATACTTTGTCTGTGAGATGATAAACATCCTGTTTTCAGATTACAGAACACACATGCTAATATCTCCAGGGATGGAAAGCAGATTTAAACTTCTGTCTCTCAATCCAGCTTTGTATCTTGGCAAGCCATCCTACTTCTTACATTCGTAGGGCTGTTAATGAAAGTTGTAAGTTACAAAGTGGTGAAATGCTGATTTAGGGGAACAAGTATATTGGTCACTGAGGAATGGGCTCAAAGGTCTCCATCTCAGCAGAATTATTAAGTAGCATTGTGTTACACGATACATAGGGTTGAGCAGCAGTTTCCACTGAGTTTGGTGGCAAAACAGACTCTGCAGAAGTAGATTTCTCTGAAATAAGCTGTGTTCAAGAGCATCACCTAAACTGGAATTATCAGATTTATTTCACAGTTGATTACATCACATCTCTCAGTGGAAATGAGCATCTGCAGGTCATAATGAAAGTACAAGTTTTTAAATCTCAAAGATGATGATAGGAGTGTTCCTTCTCAATCAGGATGTGTAACAGAGCATACACGGGCCCTTGAGGACCTCAGGAAGCAACGGGCCTCAGGCAGCTGGCAATATAAATGCTGGAAACATGAACCCAGTTATCACATTAGAAAGTGACTCGGTTCAGGGGAGAGCAATAGGTTTGGGTCCAGAAATTTGCTGAAGGTCTCAAAGGGAAAAAGCAGGGTACAACTGTAGGTAAAGGTAGGGCCTTTCTATAGGACCAGAAGAAAAACAACCCCAAAGGACTTATGTGTCCCTTCCCCATCAGATTTAATGCTTATTTTAACCTAGATTGATCTGTTGTCTTTTTTTCCATTTTGAAACACAAAATCCCATGAAGATATCAGCAGACCTAGGTATTACACATGAGAGAGAGAGAAAAGAGAGCAGCAAACAGAGTACAGCACTTACTTGTAACAAGTGCATCACGCTACTTGCTTACTACAAAAAAATCCAGAAAGATTAAAGTTAACTGCAGTTTCACAAACACTTTGATCCAAGCTGCAGCACTAACTTAATGTTTTCCTCATTTTTGCCAAAAAACTGACAGCAATTTGCTATTAAAGGATATACATGAGTGTCACGGTTTAAACTAATTGCACTCCTAAGTCTTATTAACATGCAGTTTACTCTGAAATTTGAGGATGGGAACCCTTAGTTCTACTTTGTCTAAGAATATGGTGTTTATGAAATAAAATGGTACATTTGTGAGGAAATGCATTTTGCATTTGAATTTTGTATATAAAATACACAGTCATGTCAGGCAAGGAAACGGTTAAAAAAGTACTCCTACCACAGTATTTTCATTCAGAAGTTTATATCCCTTAGAAAGGTAGACCTAAATAGCTGTAAATCTGACGAAGTTGTTAATTATGAGGGAAAAGGGCCAAAAAGTGAGGAGGAGGAGAAGAAGAAATATCATTGGTTTGACAACGATGGCTGCCAGAAACAGCTTGCAAATCATGGAACTATGCGGGGACGAAAAGTTGACTCTAAATTATGGTGAGACTGGGTCTCTAAATCACTGGGGAGCAAAATGATTTCAGTAGACCTTTAATTTTCAGTTATTGAAAGTCAACATCATGGCAAGTAGCTGCAATGTTTTACAGCAGACCATCATGAAAGTATTTTATTTTTCATTTCCCAAAAATGTATGAAATTTTCAAACACAGGTGAAAAATCAATCATCTCACCAATCATACGAAAAGCAGCTCCCTTCCCCAGTGGGGTATGGATTGGCAGGATAATGAAGGAGATGCACGAAGTCATCTGCTCAGAATATCTTGCACTCCTATTGTGCTGCCTGTATCCAGGCGCTCCCAAATGCTGGACCAGCCATCAAACCAGGTGACCTTAGCAAAGCCAGCAGCAACACGATAAGAAAGGAATATTCATTAAAACAAGTGACCCCTTGCACACCCCAGCTCTCCCCCTCAGTGTCACTTTCTGAACACAGGAATTCCTTGATTGGATAACTGGGGACTTTTGCACTAAAACAACCGATAGCCACCTGATAAAGTTTTTGCAGTACCGCGTAGGACAAAATTCCTTCTGCTTTCCACTTTCTCCCTCTGGACATATAGAAACCTACCTAGAACTAGGTCTCTATTCCCCTAAACAGTAATAAATACTAAGCACAAGGGTAAGACAAAAGTTCTGCTTTTTTCAAGAGTTTAGGCAACTATCTCAGGGCTGTGAGGATTTGCTGTTTGGAGCCCAAAATCCTTCTGTGAGAATATGCCCCTACCTTTTGCAAGATTTCCCTTGCGTATCCAACAAGCGAAAAAGCTGAAGACAGCAATGCTAACTGCCTTTAAGATCCATCTCTGCCCTGGAGACAGCGGATAGCTCTCAGCTAATGAGTAAAATGGGCCCAACACAAAAGCTCAAACTTTTTTCCATGATTTTCCATACTGTCTGTTAGCATATACCCTGGCTCCTTCCAGACTCTAACAAGGACTGATCTCAAGGATAACGCACATAGGAACAGCATTTACAAAGAAGCATCTCCAGTATTATTTTGGATATAGTCACCCTTTCTTAGAAGCAGAGAAGAAAGAAGATGCCAAATTACTTTAGCCTTTTGGGATGTTTTAAATGCTACTAGCACTAAAAGTTGGAATTATGTGCTAAATCCTGCACGCCTTATTCATGTTAACCTGCCAAAATGTCCCTGGCTTGCTCTAGAACGACCTCCCAAGCCAAGCTGAAAGCTAAGCCTTTTTTATTCGCTTAGTCCTTGGCCAGATTGGCATGATAATGCCAATACAGAGTTTTGGAGTCATGTATGCTGTCCAGATTGGAAAAAAGTGACCTTCAGATGCCTTTGGTCAACTTTCATGCAAAAGCAATTCCTAGTTACTATGAGATTGGACTCAGTTTTGACTTGTAACTACAGCTGCGCAAATTATTTTGGCTCAATTGGTTCAGGCTCCAATTTTTTAGTCTCTTAAATCTCTTTCTTTTAACTTCTTTCTTTTTTATATATGTATTTTTTAATAGAAACAACTTCTTATTCCAAAGATCTGAAATGTAAAAATGAGAGATACTAAAAACAGTAAATATTTTTTTTTAACTTTTTTTTTTTTTTTTTCAATTTCACTCACCAAATTCAGAAAAAAGTTTTGGCTTTTCTCAGAGAATTTATTATTGCCAAAAATGATTTCTTTTTACTTTTGCATGTTTCCAAAGATAATATCCCTTTCTTTCCCTGAATTTTACATTATTTTCAGAAAAGGACATTTGTTGTATTACTGAAGATCACACAGTGAAAACAAAAGGTCTGCTGGCAATTCTCAGGCACCGTTGGTGCCATAAGCTTGACTTCTTTACGTTACTACTTTCAGTTACACCATCTTTACATTTATATATTCTTCTATACAACCCACAAAGAATCAGACAATACAGATTTTTAAGATAGTAAAATAGAGAATGAAAAATTAAATATATTTTTCAGAAAAGTAAGCCCGGGTGCAAAAACTCAAGATAGCATGGCAGAAATCTGCCTCAAAACTTGGTATCTGAGCACAGAAATGACTGTTCTTCTTCAAAATGTATATCGGAACCTCAAGCCAGGAGAAGTCATTTTCAGAATCCGTAATATATGTTTTTTCCTGGCAAATCAGGATGGTAATGTACATTAAAGGGCACAGGATAATCTTTTGTCCTGTTTTAACTCAAACTATAGAGATCTAAAGCTGGTTTTGTTTTTTGTTTTTTGGTTTTTTTTATGAAAGCCCAAGAAAATGCACAAAAGGAATTTGGTGAACAAAAATAATATGAAAATGACTAAGATATCTAAAAGCAAAATAATATGGCAATGCTGGCAAAACTTATTGTGATCTAGTCATTCCCTTCCATTAACTGAAACTTTACAGTGCTGTAATTCCCTCCCTACTTTAGGTAAAAACTATGAAGAGGGATGGCCTTAACTAGATCATGTTCTCTGAGACTCTAAATCCCTTCGCCGGAGGTAAGGACTCTTCAAAGAGGATAACCCTAATGCAAAATGAGGTTGTTCTGGATCCAGTTCAAGGGAATGAGCCAAGCATGATTAGCACCATAAGGCTGCATCTACAGAACATCTTGTACAAACAGTATTAGAAATATTAAGTCAGGAAAACACAATGTGTACAAGAAAATACAAGCACAGTGATTTCAGGGAGGCTGACATTGATGGGAATGAAGTACTACAGAACGTATTGATTCAAATTTCATAACAGTGTTACAGATGTGCATAATAAAATTCCATAGGTTAAATAGACTTCCCCAGATTTGGAAATGCCTGCAAAAGTAACAAAAAAACATAACAAAAGCCAGATAATATAAAATTTGCCCCATAATCCAGTACCATATTTTAATTGTTTATTATTATTTATTAATTAATGAATTGATGTAGTTGGTGCCTAGATGCTGAAGTGATGGGTATGTTATAAAGTTGTAAAACTTTGCATGGGTTCTTGATAGTATTTAGCATGAATACTTCCATTTGCAAGAAGCTGTAGTTGAAGATCCACCTGATCTAGTTGAAGATGTCCCTGCTCATTGCAGGGGCGGTTCGACTAGATGACCTTTATAGGTCCCTTCCAGCCCAAATTATTCTATGATTCTAAGAGCTTGCCATTTGTTCTAGATCACTGTGATGTTCATTATGTCAAAAATGAAAGAAAATATTTCTAAGTGCTGAACTTATCTCGTAGGAAACTGGTCTTTTCACTGAAATTATTTCTAAAATGCTTGAGAATTAAAAAAAAAAAAAACAACAAAACAAACCACAAAAAACAGCTATATGGCTGTCCATTAAAGCAACAATACAGAATTACTGAGAACAAGAATAAGCTGCAAAATCTTAAGAGCCTCATGTCATTTATAGAAAAAGCTTGGCGTGACACAGGTATAAAAGGACATGTAACAGTCACTAGTCAATAGAGCTGACCTCCCAGCAAGGGGTGGCTGAACATACCCTTCAAAAGCACCTGGGGAGGAATGGACTTCTGCATCAGCAAGAGCCATCAACTTATCTAACATGTCTTCAGGAAGGATACTTCTCACCTGGCTTCGTCAATTCGACATGTAGTCTCTATCCATAATCAGTGTACAGAAAGAAATAGCTCCAGACAACAATCCATCTTGTGCTCAGACACCTACAACATGTGGACTGACATTCCCCCAGGAAGTGTTCTCCATGGACTGTGGAGGGAGTCAATGTTACTAGCTTTGGCTGGGCAATTTAGCTGGGACGGTCTCAGACTCTGCCAGCTCTCATCTATGACATATATACCCTTTCCTCTATGCCTTCTACCAGCTAGAAATGTCAGCCACGTACAGCTTGCAGCCATGCTTAACTTTCTTACCATCTACCATTTCTGGTCTTTACCAGTAACTGCTGTAATGTATGCAAATGACAATCTTTACACAGAAGATGCCAGAAAGTGCACTCTTATGTATCTTCCTCCACTTTTTACAAAATGACGCTATGTCAACATATATATTTCCGTGAAGTAAACCTATTAAAAATTAACATTGTTTTACCTATTGCATGAAAATATTTCTTACATTAAATGTTCAAATAGCCAGTGAAATTAAGTTCAACGTTTGTACTAAGATGTTTTTAAAGCTTCAAAGACAAACAATCATAATAAAAAATGTTCTTGTTTAATCTACAAAATAAGTACATTTGATTTTAATTATCTGGATAATGACCAAGCAAGTACATCAGGCACATCCCTTCCAAGAGATAATGAAAGGCACAGAGGAGCAAACAATGTCCCTGAGAATAGACCAACGCATTCTGACTCTAAAGATGACTCCAGTAATGAAAATCTGTCTTTTGCAAATGACTCATCTTCTGAGGACTGCACTGAAGATGTTGAAAATCAGGATGATGCATGTGAAAATAAAATTATCAATATGAAGATGAGGAACAGCGGTCTATCACTGAAGAGCTGTTTGATAATAATGAAATTGAGGAAACAGCTAGTGGTACAGAAACAAATGAAAGCAGAGGAAATGTCAATGATTATAGTGAATCAGTAACTATTTCTTTAAATGCAAGAGGAAGAGATAGCAGACAGCGAGGAAATACGCTAGACAATGATGTTCCTGACTCAGTAATGAACTCAAAGGACTAAAAAGGTTAGATTAGAAAGAAGGAGGAAAAAAAAGAAATAAAGAAATAAACTTTGCTGATGAACTAAGACTGTTAATACACTGCATTCCGATCTAAGTAGGCATTTTGTGGCATTATTACTATACACAGATCCTTAGAGGGGCTGAAAAAGATGGATCAATGGGAGGCATAGGTGCTTAGGCCCTCTTGGGATTTGGCTCTTCATCTTCCCTGAAATTAAGACTCATATTGACTATACAAGGAAATAATCTCCTGTTTATCTTAATCTTCACATTAGCTGATGATACTAGCAGCAGTACTGATGAAAATGTACCTGATGTAACACCACCACAGGAAACTAATGATCATAATGAATCCACTTGCTACTGAACTACAAGGATGCAAGCACATACATCTGTTTAAAAACAAAAACAAACAAACAAAACCTAAAAGCAGATACTTTTTTAACACAAAGAGCTGTTTCCATTATCGGTGTCTTCCTGCTTGATACATTTACTTGTGGCCCTTTTTTTACTCTCTTTAAATACATTTTTCATAAATAATCTTTAAAAAACTCAGCTTTTTCTGCTCCTCACTGACATACCACTACAGAGATTTCAAAACGCTTGCAGTTTTTACTAGCTCAATTGACATTGTGTGATGGCTGATTAATCTCTTTCTTTCCTTTTCATCTAAAGATAATCAGTGGTTAACTGGTATATGATATCAGTTCCTGCAGCAGTTAACACTCTGTCAGACCAATTTTTAGAAGTTTGTGACTTGACCATAAATTATCATCTTCAACTGATTTTTAACTGGAATGATTATTTACAATATTCTATTAAAGAATTTTAAGAACCAAAATAACACAAAAGTGTTACTGAACTTCTGAACAAATGTGGCCTTCATAATTTCATAGCAAGGGTTGCATTTTCTGCCTAGGCTTAATCACAGTGTCGAATTGTTGGGCCATTTTTTAATTCTTAGACAACAGGACAGAAAACAAAACAAAAAGGAAGCATTCTTTCACATAACACACAACTGAACTGTGCAATTCATATTGGATGTTGCAGAAGCCACATCCAAATAAGGCCACATTGAAACGAAATAGTTTTAAAAACAATTACATAAAATCATGGAAGAAAAGTGTCTTAGAACTGTTAGACATTAATGTTGCAGGTACAACCACCAACTCAAGACATAACACATGCATAGGAAACTACGGCAGTTGTTACCTAATGCTATACATTGAAACTGTGTAGATACCAAAGAGCATTTGTTCTCGTTTTAAAGCAAGAATTTTATCTCTAGGTGAAATGAGGTAGATCAGCATTATTTTTTTGAGAGGAAAGAGAAGAGCTTTAGACTGTAACGAGTTTTAGATATGAAAGTCAAGGATGTGTCTCACCATATGCAGGTAATGAACTAACAGTTAAGAGGGTCAAGAAAGGTCAGGGCACTGAAGTTGCAATTGAGGATGTGCCCAACAGTGATTGAAGCAGCAGGGACATCTAGGGGTATGGAACCAACTTCAAAGCTAAACCTATAGAGATGTGCCCTTGTCGCCAAGAAGGCCAATGGAATTCTGGGCTGTATAGGGAAGAGTGTGACCAGCAGGTCAAGGGAGGTCATTCTCCCCCTCTACTCTGCACTGGTGAGGCCACAACTGGAATACTGCGTCCAGTTTTGGGCTCCCCAGTTCAAGAGAGACAGGGAACTACTGCAGAGAGTCCAGCGTAGGGCAACAAAAGCAAATGAGGGAACGGAGCATCCCCCTTATGAGGAAAGGCTGAGAGAGCTGGGACTCTTTAGCCTGGAGAAGAGAAGGCTGAGGGGAGACCTTATTAATGTTTACAAGTATCTAAAGGGTGGGTCTAAGGAGGATGGAGCCAGACTCTTTTCAGTGGTTCCCAGTAACAGGACGAGGGGCAACGGGCACAAGCTGGAACATAGGAAGTTCCGATCAAATATGAGAAAAAACTTCTTTATGGTGAGGGTGACAGAGCATGGGAACAGGCTGCCCAGGGAGGTTGTGGAGACCCCTACTCTGGAGACGTTCAAGACCCACCTGGATGCAGTCCTGAGTAATGTGCTCTAGGCAATCCTGCTTTAGCAGGGGAGATGGACTAGATGATCTCCAGAGGTCCCTTCCAACTCTGAAATTCCATGATTCCGTGACAAAAAAAAGTGGAGATGATCAAAGTTTATAGTCGTCGGTGCAAACTATCTCACTGGATGAAAAAGAGATAATGTGAGTGGAGGAATGAAGAGCCACGCAGCAGCTGCAAATGCGCCATTCAACAGGTCTAGATATGGAGAAGGGACATACATGTTTGCTGAGAGAGGTGTACAGGTAGCTGATTTCAGAAACTGTTCCTTCTCTCCAGTAGGATGAGGATAACTGAAAATAATGGAAATGGCTGGTAGATGCCACATGGAGAATCTAAGGATGATGACATGTCTGTGAGGTCAAGACCAAAGGTCCTATAAATGGGGATGTGAACAGGTCATAAAATAAGACAGAGAAGAGATAAGAAACATTGTTAGAAGAAAAAGAGAAAAAATAAAATGAAGGAAGGTCCCAGAAGGTACCACTGAATATTGTTTTTTGGTAGGCTAGAAACAGGTAAGTGTGGCACAAAAGTCCAGGCAGGAAATATCAAGCCTATATTGAAGGAAACTGACTGCTTTGGGTCATTCCCCCTTCCCAAATAATGAAAACATTTATAAGGTAAGTATCATAGTCTTTACTCTGTTGTCTGAAGTTCCGAGGGAGGGAAAAAACATACGACTAATTACTTTTTCCGTTTACCTTCAAAGTATCAAGGAGCAAAAAGAGGCAGGAAGAAACTCTCAGTTAAAATTATCAAAAGCCGTGTGCATCACATGAGAATGTGAAAATAACAGATTTGCTGTTTCTGGAAAAGCAAAGAATTAGAGGCAAAAAAAATGGATAGAGACTTGTACACTCATGTATAGCAAAAACAATGATGCAAATCGTTGCTACCTGGTTACTGCGTTGTGAAGCATACTGCACTTCAGAGCATTATCTGTATTTTAATTCAGGTCAAAGAACATATCTAAGGTATCTTCTATGATTCTTGGGCAAACTTAGATGAATAAAGAATGAGATGAGTAGTTTCTGATACTGTAGATGTGTAAAAATCAAAGGAAAAGAGCTTCCATTCACTCCTTTGAGCTTTCAGAATGCCTCTAGGTCTTTCCATTCGAAGACAGAAGTCTCTTAGAAGGATCAGAAAACAATACTCTGTTGGGAGCAATTTGGTATCTGTAATACAGTTGCTCCTCTAAAAAAAAAAAAAAACAACTGTAATGTAAAAATGCTTAAGATAAAAAGAGCATTTTAGATCTTAGCTGTGCAAAGTCAAGCACACAAGAAGTATGTTTTATCTGAAAGGATGCAAATTATCTTACATTATCTTACCATCTTGGCTATGTAACCAAGGACTTCAAGGGTTCGTCTGACTATTAAAGTGCTAAGAAAGAGCACAAGAATTGCCAGTGCTACTTCACAATTTTACAGGATACAAGCAAGCAAAAAATATTCAGGACACTATTGAATGCTGCTATTTAAATGAAGTCCTCTTTCACGTACAGAAGACTCATGCAACAACTGGAAAGTGATCCACACTTATTGTGTTTTAAAACATAACCAATATACGCATCAGGAAAGAGGCATCAGTTCAGTATTATTAATGCAGTCCTGTCTTTAGGAGCGCAGGACTGGAAGGGCTCAGGTGGGTCACCAAGGCTAGATGCCCACAGCTGTGGGCAGCAGATGCTGGGTTCAAGGAGGTCCACTGAGCATCTGCTCCGAAACCACCTCACCCAAGTATCCATAGAATAATTCCCTTCCCCGTGTCATAAATAGTAAACCTGAAGTGCAACCAAAGCTATAATGTATCTGAGAAAGAGAGTGAGATCCATCAGAGTTCTAGACGTCTCCAAACAGCAGGGGCATAGCCGATATAACTGCCTACGTGCTCCTAGAAAATTGGCCATGAAACTTGCTACAGAGAGGTACGAAATAACCCATCTCTCCTTGAAACATTGGTCGTGAGATAAAAAAAAAAAAAAAATAGATTGTTGTTCTTAAATCCAGTGGTTTGTTTAGCCCTAAATATTTAAACAAGGCACACAGTCCAAGTACAGAAGATATTTTAAAGACCCTATAATAACAAGTGCACTCTGCTTTATAGCTCTAGTAGAATTTTAGAATGCATTAAAAATTTAAATTTTCAAGTTTAAAATTTTAAAAAGTCTCCCTGTAATAAGACACTGTTATTGCTTCGCACTTGCTTCGCAGGTACCCAGAAAGATGACTGTCTTCAGGGAAAAGAAGGAAGACCCTGCTGAGGTTCCTCAGCAGACACGTAACACTATTACTACTATCTCATTCTTTTCTTTACTTTCCTTCCTTTTCTACACAACGGTGGGATATTTTTTCTGCTCTGAGGTGTGAGAAGCAACCTTCTGAAGGTACTTTGCTGAGAACAGCCGATTCAATGTTACAGCTTTGTCTCTCCAGGATTGGTACTGTTAGAGGGATTTATCTCAGATAACTATCTAAAAATGAACTTTTTTACTGGAGGTGATTATCCAGCATCTTCTCATTAAGTATAAGGAGGAAAAGCACTTTCAGAGGTTACGTCACCCTAAAATGAATGCACGGAACTGGTAGGGAAGGGGACCCGCTGAAGGCCGTCTTTATGAGGACCAAATTTTTGGCCATCTCTTGAGTAGTGCTGGATGTCAGATCCTTGCAGGTGATTTCCAAATTTGAAGCAGGCGTGGGGAGGGGAGATGGGAGTGATCCAGAGTCTCTCTCTGTCCTATATGTGACTTGTTTTACTCACACACATAGGTGTACACGTGTAGACACAAACACAGAGGGAAGCTAATTGCGCTCAGCAAATACAAGACTGCGAATGGCTTTGGCCGTAATTTTTCAGAAAATACATTACTGGGGGGAGATAAGAAGAATGACTGTAACTGAATTTAATTGGAATTAACACCTGACTCTAGAACACCTATGAAACACTGTGCGGCCCTCTGAATGTCAATGAGACACCGTTTACCATGAGGAATCGCCTTCCTCTTCCCATACCTAACGCAGCTAAAGCTGGGCTGCCTCTCCTCTCATGGCCTGAGGACACTGCCTACATTCAGTGTTGTTAGAAAAACAGATCTTGACAAATTTGTAACCTCAGTATTTCCAGCTCCCGTGCCAAGCGTTGGGCGGGCACAGAGAATGCAGGTGGGTGCTGTTCTGGGACGGGGACAGGTAAAGAGCCATGATAAACACCTTGCTTTTCCCTCCAGTTTCTTCTTCTTTTCTTTTCTCTCTCCCCGCAGCTCCCCTTTGAAGCTTGGCATCAAATGGCCAAGAAGCTGAATCAGAAAGCCGTAGCGCAGCTCCCAAATTCATCTGCTGCACTCAAGCCCACTAAAGTAGGATAGGAAGGGAAACAGGAATTTCCCCTTCGAAACTTTGCTTGAGTGATCCTGCCACGGCAGCACTTCAAAGCGAAGCTGTTCCTTCCCCTCCCAGGCCTGCTTCCACCCTCAGCAACTCCACAGAGCAGCTGGGCTCATTAAAGCCTTAACAGCACAGGAAACGGCGCAAAGAACTAAATGAAGTTAAGCGCTTCATTTATTTATTTTGACGTATGAATTAAACAACCTTGTCATAAATCTGGTAGCAAATCCTGGCCACATCAGAAAAAGAAGCCAGCAAACATTTCCGAGGGAAAATTGAAAGTCCCTTTAGTTCTCTAGATAACAATTCTTCTTTGTCAAAGCTCATCCCCAAATCTGCTTTACAACGGGCTGATTTAGATCAAGGCAAAACTACAAAGAGGAAAATCCCTACGGAGAAAAGCCCGGATCCTTTTTAAAACAATTGGGTTCCAAAGATGGACAATAGGCTAACAAAAGGATGCTACCTCTTTAAATAGGAGTTTTAAGTCATCCCTTTCTAATTATTCATGTAAATTAAATTCTACAAGTGAAGAAAAATTCATAAAAGTCGTACTTATTCATCTCAGAGGGAGATCTGGCATATGAATAGTGCCCATAACCTCAGAAGGTGAAATGTAGAAAATATCACAGGCAACTCCCACCTCAAGTTAACTGAACCAAAAAAGGGAGAATCCTGATGTGAAGGAGACTTGAAGGAGATCCTCCCTAATCGCTTCTTAATAGACTCACAGCCCTGACACAGGAAACAAATCAGGAATTCTGAGGACATGTAATTGTTAATCACTTGCATTCACTATCAAATTCAGTAAGAACTTAGAAGCACAGACAATGAACTTTATCACGCTGAAAAATAAGGCTTATTGCTAAGGGTATTCACAGGCTTCTATAATGTACTAAAGCAAAAGCTCCAGCCATGACAATTCCATTGTACTTCCATAGTTATTTATTTGCCTCCAGTGAAGAGAGGGGGAAAAAAAATCATTATCAGTTGTAATCAATACATTTCATAAGCAATTTTTTTTCTGAAGGATTTAGCAATACTAGATTTATAGTTCTAACCTGTTCAAAATACTTATTAGACTTTCAAAAGATGAAACAGACTGAGCTACCCTGGGAAAAGAAAAAAAGCCCACAAGAAAGAAATTGAATTAATAGCTCTTACCACACCACCACACTCTGTATTAATGAACACCGTGTCAGAGTGACAGTGCAACTTGGAAAACTGAAATTTAATTTTTTTTTTCATATTTGCTCTTCTAGAAAGGAACAATGGGGTTTGCAAACAGGGTAGTCAAAGAAGCAGCTAGAAGATCTGCGGAATAAACCACATAATTTGACACAAAAATAGTTAAAAGAATGAGGAAAACTATGTTAAGGCTAATTAGGCAGGTGTTTACTCAGTGCCAAACCAACAGACCCACACATACCTCCTTCTCATTAAACCTTCCTGTCCAGAGGCATGAAAGAACACCGCACTGGGGTTTTCTCTGCCCAGAAAAGCTACACTAATAGAAATGGTCGCAACCCCTGGTGAGGTTTCCAGATCATGTATGGTTTGTTTTATTCCACTAAGCCTTTCCAGTATAAATAGAGCTTATGCTGACAAAAGGGTGCTTTACTTAGTAAAACTTCTTAAGCCAGCTCTTCAAACAGGAGCTCTAGTAGTGAAAGCAGGTTCTTTTTCCCCCCCACTCCGCCTTTGGTGCTGTCGCGGCCTCTACACTTCACCTTGTGTCAAAATCGAAATACTGTGAAAAGTAAAATTATGTTCTGGCCAGCACAAAATACAGGCCAAAGTTTCTAGTATAGCTTTCACCCTCATGTGAACGCAATCGGAATAGATACCTCTGTGCATGGGTACACCCGCACAACTTCCCTCATTACAGTGTGAAAAGAGATTGCCCCGATACAGAACTTTTTATATATATATATTCTGTACACATACGCATATAAACACACACATTTACCATATGTGTATGTATATAACTGCACCCATAGTTAAATTGCACCAGTATATCAACACAAAATAAAGATGACCCCTCCATCAGCTAACAGAGCAAGACAGATTTCGCCTGGAAGTGGAGCTTCGTACAATACCAGAATTACAATGTTAGGCTGAGACGAAAGTTCCCAGAAACAGCTTTACCCTGTAATTGGGCCAGTTACTGGTTCCTCTTCAGTGAGTTTCCTGACAGGAGCCCCTATCCTCAGAAGGTTTGCTGCTTACAATTGCCTGCTTCAGCCTCTCCCTGCATCTAATTGCCGGCTTTCTTGTGTTGCAGATGGAAAGGCTGATTGCCAGGTGCGAAAGATGGGAAGGATTTTTCCCATACCAACAAACTGCTCTGCGTAGTTTGGGGTTGGTTTTTGGGGTTTGTTTTTTTTTTGTTGGTTTTTTTTTTTCTGCCTTCATACTCAGTGTCGTCCAGCAGGTCTGGGTTTGTTGGGATTTAAATGAGCGTTCCTTGCGACCTTGGGCAGCTTTGCTGTGTGAGGGGGTTGGAAGGGCCCCAAGGGCTCTGCAACTCGGTAGGACACCAGCAGGTGAATCCTGAGCGTGTATATATATATATGGCAGGACAGGGAATATGCTTCTGCACCTTGAATGTTTCATGTCTCGCTGTGTCTCCTGCCCCAGCAGAGTCCCTTGGGACGGATCAGAGGAAGTATGGCTGTTACTATATACCACATTAGAAGTTATTATTCCCAGGTGAGATCCATCTTTGCCAGCAACATTAGCTGGTTTTACCCAAGGGAGATTAACAGCTGTTAAATACAGCTACAGCATCCTCATTTAGCCAAGCAGCACGTCTCTTACCAGGTACATACTCAGGGCTGGCTCTGCTCACACAGCTGCGCCTTAATAACAATTTTCTTTTAGAATTTCAGGGGATATTGAAGGTTTTTCTGTGACTTTGCTATTCTGAACTCACTTCTGGAAGGTTTATTTTGTTTTTCTGTTCCTCAGAGCTATGAGATGTAACTCTGCACAAAGACAAGGAGGTTGTGCAGGAGCATAACCCACCCTGTGGAGTATGGGTGTTTGCTATTCTTTGTAGTCTGCCAGAAACTTGTACAAAATCCTCAAAAGGTTACTAGTGAAATGCTGAAATTCTCCTCCCTATGACTGATATATTTAACAGGTTTTCGCAAATTCATTCAGAATCGGGCTAAGCATACCCAGTAGTATCAAAATTAAGGTGACGTGCTTTCCCAGCACAGAGATAAGCAATATTTCTGAGAGGTCAACAACGCAGAAGAGAATTTTCTAACAATAAAATATTAAATTATGTCTGTTGCAACATACAGTTAACCACGAAACTTCACAATTTTTTCTCCAGCCGTACCATACATCTTAAGTTTCTATTGCATGGATTTATTCTAGTATAGTTAGAAGAGAGATCAAAACTGGCCTTACAGCTCAAAGCTAGTTACAAACTTAACTATGAGGAGACTAGTGTCTCTCCATAATTAGCCCATCAAACAGGGAATGTACTTGTCAGCCAGTGAATGCATATACAATTATTCAGCAATGTTTAAAGGAGTAAAGGAATAAACATGATCAAAGAGCATCCAAGAATTAGGGATATATCATTTTAATCTCTGAAAATTGCACTACACATCAAATGCATGACAAATAGAATAAATAACAGACAAATTTGGTTTATAAAGTTTGAATACCACCTAGGGGTTATGGTGACATCATGCAGCAAAAAAGAACCAGAAAATAAGATTGAATTCCACCTTCAAAATTTACCATTTTTTATTTTCTGTACTGCTGAAAAGTACATTGAAAGGTATCTCAAAACTACGTATTTCACAGACCCACAGCTCATGTCTGTGTTTTTCATTAACTGTTCAAATCCCACAGACTGTTGATGGAAGCCATAACCTATCCTGGTAATTACAATTGTCTCCACATTCCTTCATGCCCATTTTTGGTTGGTCTTAACGTCATAGCTACTCTTCCTTACTACCGAAAGTTACAGCCACAGTTAACAGAGCTCCTTCCAGACTTTTTAGGTGCTTGCAAAACCCAGTAGAAGCATGAGTGATTTCTGCCGTGTGTTTGATCATACAGGGCAAGGCATTCTCAAACCTCCCAGTCACCACCTGCTCCAAGCGCTCATACCTCTGCACAGGTGAGATAAGCCGGGACGGTCCCCCTGGGCCCGATTCCCTACAGCTGAGCTGGTTCCCGGCTCACACCACACAGTATCAGCCTCTGACATCTACGCAGATATGAAAGACTCCCACAGCAATTCTCCTTGCTATCAGGTGTTCAGATCTTGAGCTGTTTAGTTGCGTTAGATCAACCGCCGTGTATTTACACCAGCTGGATACTGAGGCGTTTGGGTAATTTTTTGAGTCAGAAAGAACAAAGAGAGAAATCCTCAATGCAGTCCAGCTCAGAAGCAAAAACACTGGCACGCTCTTTATGTTTGTTGTTGTTTTTTAAGTTAAAGCAAAACGACCAGCAGGTAAAGAGCAAATCTGGACTCAGCCTCTTTTTTCTGTTTCATGCTAAGTTTAAGATGTGGCTGCGAAGCGTCCCTCTCACGTTTTATGTGGGATGAACCAGCTCAAAATCTGGTTTGTACTGCATCTGGCCAGGTGTCAGCATGAACATGCTGGTGGCTTTGGGAAAGGAGGTCCATGCAGCAAGAAAGGACAATGTAGATGGGACAGTGCAGCTTCTGCATGGTGACATTAATGGAATTCTACGCATAACGCTATTTATGGACCCAAAGTCCTGTCCTTGCGTATTCTGTGTGAAGCTGCTGTGCAGCAAGACTACACATAAACATTCATATAAATAAGTCTGCCATTAAAGAAAAAAGATGCTGAGAATTCATCATGTAAAGGATGTCTGCCCCTCTGAACTAACGCAGCCCTGCAACAGGACCCCGACGCAACCAGAGCCTTTCAGATGAATCTTCATCAGCCTGTTTATTCCACCTCAAAAAAAAAAAAAAGAGAAAAGGTTTTTAAATTCCAAATCCAGGCTCTACTGCCGTTTTTGAAATAAAAACACTGAAAATGACAGAGAATGGAAACGAAAGGGTTGATGAACAGCTATCCTCCTTGCCCACTGGCAGGATGTGTTATTTTCTTCAGGCTTGAACTTCGTCCAACAGCCTTTCTATTGCAGCAAGCTCTGTCTTCCCAGATCCCTGGGAGAAGTTTGGGGGTGGGGGGGGTTCTCCTTTCAGAGTTCTGTCTGTGTGTCAGCTTCCTGCTCTCCGTGGGCACTCGCCATCCCCAGCACCCTGCAGGCTCCCTCCCCATGTTGCCTCTCGCTCCTGCCTGCCCGGGGAGGCACCCGGGAAAGTTTTCCCACGACTTGCTGCTCCCAGGGATGAGCCAAGCTCTCCCTATTCTTTACACAGGTTCCCACAATTGGGTCCCTCACCACAAAAAAGACATTGAGATTGTGGAGCGTGTCCAGAGAAGGGCTACAAAGCTGGTGAAGGGTCTGGAGAACAAGCCTTATGAGGAGCAGCTGAGGGTTGTTTACCCTGGAGCAAAGGAGGCTGAGGGGAGACCTTATCACTCTCTACAGCTACCGGAAAGGAGGTTGTAGAGATGTGGGGGTGGGTCTCTTCTCCCAGGTAACAGGCGATAGGATAAGAGGAAATGGCCTCAAGTTGTACCAGGGGAGGTTTAGGCTGGATATTAGGAAAAAGTTTTACACTGAAAGGGTTATCAAGCATTGGAACAGGCTGCCCAGGGAAGTGGTTGAGGCACCATCCCTGGAGGTATTTAAAAGTCGGGTAGACACAGTGCTCAGCGATATGGTTTAGTGATGGTTTTTGTCACAGTTAGGTTAATGGTTGGACTGGACGACCTGAAAGGTCTCTCCCAACCTCGGCAATTCTATGATTCTACGATTCTTTTTCGCCACCTTTCTTGGCTACCTCTTTAAAAGGAAGATGACATACATTGATGAAAAGCCAGCAAGCACACGCATAAACCAGATGCCATCTATCACCGGTCTCCCTGTCCTCAAGTAACTGACAACTCAGCTTTATTCCCTCTCCTGCCTTGTAGCTCATGGTGTGCCTCGAAGCTCACTGAAAAACAGGTATTGATCCAACACGCTGCAAGGACAGAACCTTTTGAGCAGCTTTGTGCCATCGTTTTTCCCGAGGATGTGAAAATATAGAAAGGCTGGGTGAGCTGGGAGGGCGCCTGGCCTTCGCCCTGGGTGGGCGCAGGAGTGGCAATGTCTGCCCGCACTGAATACACCCAGGACACAACCCCTCTGCAGACTCACCGGCAGGAAAGATTTGCTCTCCGCAAAGGTATATTTTTTATCGCTCAGCCACTCTCAACTAGATTAAGGTGGGTTTTTTTATTACCTTCATCAGCTTAGTCTCTGTCACTTTCAATTATACCGACTCATATTTAAGAATAATGCTAATTATTTTAATGTGTTTGCTGTAAATCTAGCCTATGCTAATGGACATAATGCAAATCATTTGTGACCTGAATCTTGAATTGTAATTAAAAAATGCTTTGTATTGTTTGTATTGCCATAGTGTTCAAAAACCAACGAGGATCGGGATGTGCCAGTAGGAGAATTACGTCAGGCACATAAGAAGATTGGCTTCCTGCCTCAAATACTTCCCAAATAAAAGATTAAAAAATGGATTGAAATGATGGCAGGTCCTATATGGTTCTTTCAGACATCTCTTCTATCAGACATGCAACATTAAACGACAAGGAAAATGAAAAAACATTGACAAGAAATGGTTAATATAGGTAATTTTCATAGCAGTTTGGTTTGTTCAAAATAAGTATATCTAATGTAGAACTAACAAATCTTAGCAGCAACTCACTTTTGGGGTGCAGGGGCACAGGCAGCAGACCTTTCACAAACTTTTCAGAAAATACAAAGCTCTTGAATTTAGAAAAAAAAAAATATTCGGTTTTATTCAGATTTTCCAGAAGTATTTTAATCTAGGTTTTCATTTTTTCATCTTTCAAGTTTTAAATATAATATATTACTCCCTGGGTTAAAAAGGTGTAAGAGGACTAAAATCTGCCTTCTAAAGAAAAAGATATCGCAGCCAATTTGTAGAGAGATTAATAGCCTGTGCGGTTACACCATATTCTTAGAATAAGGCAAACTGAGAACTAAACATATATCAGTTACTTACAAGCTGGAAGATACCACAGGTAAAAACGAGATACCAGTGACAGCAAGTCACAAAATGGCCATAATAAGTCTAAGATCTTTCTATGATTTTTGAAGGGTTGGGATACAGAAAAGAACGGTTGGAAAATATTTCTATAAAACTTTACACCAGCAAAGAAAGAAGAGTCAAAAATAAATAAATGGCTGTGGATAGGATTTTGACATCTGCTGAGGAATTAAATAGCAGAAACAGGTCACTCAGGAGCATGACTTTACCCACGCATGGCCCCATCCAGCTGAGGAGCTCACACCTATGGCTTGGTCCAGAACTCTGGCTCTTGCTGTTGTCGCTTTTTTCACACATTTTGATTTAAAGATTTGTTTTCAGTGTTGCACAGGGAATCACAACTAGGCCCTTCCCTTCCAAGGCTCTTTGTAGTGTGTATAGTGTCTTTATAGCGTGTATAGTACCTCTTAGACTGCAGAGACCTCTTGCCTTGCTGTAGGCCATATGAATGCTGCAGCAGATAATTCCTGCCCAGCCTCGCTTACCGCATGAATGTTGAGGGTGAGTGGTCATACCTGGCCAAAAGCTAACAGAAGGTGCCAATTTCATCTTCTAAAGCTTATGAAGGCACTGGACCTGAAACTACCTGAGCAAACGCGTGAGCAAGTAGTTGCTATTAACCAACAGAGAGGCAACCTGACTTACTGTCTTGCAGTAAGCTTACATGATAAATGAAACCAAAACCAAGACCCTGATCCTCAATCTTTGTGTCAGGAAAATAGAAAATAAGTAGCACTTTGATATGTAAAGCAATAAAACAGTGTTTCTCTATTTGTCACAATTACCAAGGGACATACTTTTGGGTAGGGAATGTTTCTGGACGGCTGCATTATCATTCCCAAGCATGTGTGATCTGTTGTGACGGGATCGATATTACAGGGAATCTCTTTTTTTGCTGTTTTTAGACAAGTCTAAAAAAATGTTCCTTTGTACTGTGACAGTCATCTAAGTGGAAGAAGTGGTACACCACATACAGACATGCATCTCGAGAAGTCCATATCCCCAGATATTTATTGTCTGTAAAAGATCTCATCCACTAATCGTTCACAAGTCATGTTACTTTTGGCAAAAATTTATTGAAAACATTTAAATCTTCTTTCAAAGTTAGTGTATGGCTTAACTTTCCATCCTGCTCTTAACAGCCCTAAATCTGGAAGACAATCCCTACCTTGCTTATAGGTATCTTGGAGAAAGAAATATCAAGCGAATGCCTGTGATGGGGTTTCTAAACCGAGAGGTTCTGGGAGCAACTCACTTGACCCAGAACTGCAGGCTCTGGGACCTCAGGGGCAAGTTCTCTGCCTGCAGAGTGAAAGGGAAGAATGGGCAGAATATCCCGTAGAAATAATACGGAAAAGCTTTTGGCTGTTTGGTGCCAGTTTTGTTATGTTAGTGTGGCTCAATGGGTCTTTTCATGCCAGGCTGGTGGTGATGGCAGTATTCACTTTGACAAATATGGAAGAAGGGGCAGGTGGACAGTCAATAGGGGTTACTGCTGGTAACTCCTATTTGAACTGTTGACATCAAATATTTTCTTGTCATCCTGATCAAGATGGGGGACACTTGAGATGTGGACCGGAATCTCCCCAAATGCAGGCTACCTGGCACATTAGCTTCCCCTTCCCCTATAAAACCCTACCACACAGGAGAAGACTTTTTGACAAGCTATGCCTAGCAAATTTGCTTTTTCTTGTGGCTAGAACCTGTAGTGACCTCAGCAAATTTGCTGTTTTGCTTAACTGATCTCACCCTACAGAACAGTTGAGCTCAGTCACTGTGTCCTCGATTCAGCCTGAGAAGAGACAGAGTAATAACCTCCATCCTAAGCCTCCTGAGAGTACTCGTCCATGCACTTGCAAAGCAACGTGCTCATCTAGGTATCTCCCAAACACACACCGTGCGGGAGGTGAAAACCAGGGAAGGTTCCAAAACGTGTTCCAGATAGCTTGCTTTGTAGGTCATTTTCCATAGCCAGATGAATTTAAAATAGAAAATTCAGGTTTTAGCCACATAAATACGTGGCATTTCTACTTATTTCCACTCATTTTGCAAACTGATTTAAAACCTTTATCGTGATTTTACTCTCTAGGACAACATTTAAAATTATTTTTTTATTAAATTCCCCTGAGGCTGCTTTATGGGACTTCTCTCTTCCCTCATTCCTTCCTCCTCTACTCTCCTTTGTGTTTCCACTGACTCATCATTACTAGGGTGTATGTACATTTAGCAGGGCCTCCTTTTGTTTCTTTACCCCACAGCCAGCCAGCCTGTGAAACTAATTCTGTTCCTAGACCAACACAAAATTACCGGAGTAATTAATCTTGTTTCAAATTCTGACCATCTGTACGGCATCTCAAAAGACAGGTGCTTAAAATTATCTTTGAGAATACCTGTGGAAAAACACCGATCACCCAGCTATTTGCATTCCTACAACATTAAACACAGAGAGGGGGAGCTTTGAAAATTCTGGCATAGATTTCAATGCTTTCTGCAACAATCTTAGATAAAATGCATTGTGTGCGTGCTTCAAAACTCCACTTCAAACGCTTGTGCCAGCGAAATGCTGCCATTTTAATTCTGAGCAAACAGTGGATCACCTGCTGAGTCCAATGTTAGGTCTAAAGTTTTCTGTCATTTAAAAGCAGTCTTCTGACTTAAATATAAAATCAGTGGCTTACACAGTGAATCATTATAAACCTCTCGCAAGCTTTTAAATCAATCAGTCAAGCTTAGGAAGCAGTGATTTGGAGAATCATAGCTCTGAGGCTTTGGGGCCTTTTTGTGCAAGGGTAATAAAAATAAACGATTTTGTAGCTTTTAGGAATAGCGGCTAGTTTGCGTTTTACCTCCCAAGGAGTACCCAGGTTTGTCTAAGTAGGTTTACCACAATATTTGAAAAAAATCCGTGACTTAGTATTATTTTCAAACTCTAAAAGAGAGAATAACACACGCCAAAAAAAGTGCATTTAATCTGCTTAGCCATAAAGCTCGGTCTAAAATGATCCTTTGCTCAGAGATAAATTATTTTCTGGCTAATAATGAAGACTGAAAATTGTAAATGCTTTTCCGTGCAAGGGCAGCTAGAGAATTGCTGCACTGGTGGCAAAGGTAATCCCACCTAGAATTAAAAATGCTTAGCATTTTCCATAAATACAACACTGTTCTCAGCTGCTCGTAACTTTGGCAGAGCTGAATCATGAAGCTGTAATTTTCTGTGCTTCTGCCTGGATATAGCTTGTTTGTTGGAGAAGAAACATCAATTCAGCAAAGGACTTCGGAAGTTTTTCAGAACAAGATTAGAGAAAATTTTTTATTCATGAAAACTGTCCTTGACTCCATACATCTTCCACAAATTTTCCCATTTGGATAGGGACCGTTGGCCATCAATTGTGCTTTTTAGTTACCTTCATAACCCCTAGTGTTGGATGAAAAATGCATCTTTGTGAGAAGCGGTATAGTGTTTGATTTGCTCTGTCTCTGCTTACTTTTCTGCATGTTTATACATACATATATATATGTACATACATTATTTACATACGTATATGTGTGTATAGGTATATGTGCATACATATACAAAGAATGTATGTGTATACAAATATATGTATGCGTGTATATTTTTTTTCTTTTTTTTTCTGTTACAAAAGGTGTGCCTAAGCAGCAGAGAGGGAGACAGCCTTTTCATTTTGTTCTGGCATCTCCACTCTGGCCGAGGTGAAACTTCTAGAAAGAAAGGGCCGCACCTTTCCTGAGAATGAGATTTCTGTCCCGGGAAAGGGAGGAGATGAAGATGGGAAGACGTGGGTACGCGCAGGGTGGGCTGGGGGGCTCCTGAAGGAGCCAAGGGCCCGGATGCAGCAGGGAGGGTGGGGGGAGCTGCAGCCCAGCCTTCAGGGTGACAGAAAGCGGGAGATTTTTCCTGGGAGCAGGGGGGGTTGCATGGAGTTTGCGTAGCTTTGTGAGGAAAAGAATCCTGCCACTCTGGAAAGGCGGGATGGGGAAAATAAGGATCAGCCTAGAAAGACACAATGTGGAGAGAGAGATTTGCTTTCAGATCTTTTACTTTAAGCAGTGCCACTGGATATACTCTCTAAGGACAGAATGGTTATTTTTTTTTTCCTGGTTATATATTAAAATTATGTATTTTAACCAAACCGAGCTTTACCAACTGAAAGCCCCGAGGTGCATCTTGGCATGCTCGCTACACCGCGTCCCCACCACAAGGATCCGGCTGAACCCAGGTCCTGCTGCCCCACCACGTCCAAGGGCATCAATCCCTGCTGCGCTCTGGGATCTGCATCTGTCCCTCAGACGCTGGCAGAGCTATCAGCTCTGCTGAGGTCTCCTCAAGCTGGGTGCCCAGCTGGCTCTCTGTAACACAAAAGAAGGAAGAGAAAGACTTCAGGGATCCATGAGTCATTTTCCTCCTCTCCGGCAACACAAAGCGCCTTTGGACCTGGAGGACTATGCTCTGTGCCATGTTCCTAACTCACTGCTGTGTCTCAAAAGGGAAAGAGGCACCGAGAACAACAACAACAAAAAAAAGACAGATAATTGCTTGATATTCGCTGTGATTTTTCCTGATGTGGTGTTTGTGACTGTGTGAGGAAACCAGGGAGCAGCCCGTCATTACAGCGCAGGAGAAGCCACGCGCAATCAGCACGATATTCCATCTGTTTGGGTCATCTGCCTTTGATAGCATCTACTGCTGGCTAAATCAAGACATAAACTCACTAACAGACAGTTACAAAATTTCCTCTGGAAACCAAGTTTTTCTGCCCTCTCTGGTGACTTGTGTTTTAAACTATAAAATGGGTACGGACGGACATACTGAAATTATTTTATCAAACACAACAGTGCACACAGTCATTTTGTGCAACTACGCTTTTAAAGTTATGTTCTTGGAACGAATACCGGGCCCTTGGCCCCCGTCATCTCTTACAATAATGAGTTTCACGTATTAATTATGCATTGTGTAAAAGAACATTTCCTTTGATCCATGCTCTCTGCCTGCATGGAGACCTCCTTCGTCCTTGCGTGATGGGGGGAGGCGGGCTGCAGCCGGCCCCTCACCTGCACTGCTCTTGGCTTCAGTGACGCTGGGAAGTGCTCAGCCCCCCTGCAAGAAAAAGGGGGTGTGTGTGACTTCTTGTGGATTTAGGAGCCCAAAGTTACATATTCTGTGTTAAAACAGTTCTGCAATTAAGCGTAACCAATGATTTTCTTTTGCAATGACTGGGCCCCTCCTGCTTTTCGTATCAGAGTCAGAGGCTATTCTCACTATTATTACTATATTGCTTAAGTTATGCGTTAATTTTATCATGTAAGTAATATAAACCCTACTTTGTACACAATGCGCCTAAGATAAACCCTATATAGTCAATAGAAGAATATCTCTACTTTTGGTAGTCTTCAGATCAGACCTAAGGTTCATTTTGTTCCTTAACATACACTTTGCTCCAGCAAATTTTGCTTGTAATTCCCTGAGCTTTGTGCCTTTCTGTCTATGGTATCGCATTAACATACTTTTATTGAATTATAGTTCTCATTCATGTTAAACTGAAAAAAATTAAGAGCTTGCAGCAAACTAAATTCAGGTAGATATAACATCATAGGAGCAGTGTTTGAATAGAAACATGAATCAGGTAATAAATAGCTCTCTTTGATCATTGTTTTTAAAATCTCTTGAACCATACTTTGATTAGTTCTATTTAATATTTAACATCTGGTTAGTCAATTTCAATCTGCAAGGAGCGCTGCTGGAAAAATTCTATGCTGACTAAATACATTTATAATACTACAAAGCTGACATGTAATTGATTTTAGTTCCCATAAAAGGATTATGTTAACTTTTCTTAATCCATATATTAGGGTTTCGTGAAGTCCAGTGAATTCACACCAGGGATACTAAGTGTTTATTCCTTATCAATATTTTATGTAAAAATGATAGGATTATATTTTAGCCTAAGTACTTACTGCTTGCTAGCTTTTCCACTGGAAAACAGCTAAAATGCATAAAATATTACAGGGCTGCTGTAGCATTGGTACAGTGAAGGACTATTTGGTGCTCTCTGGTTTTATATTAGCCAAATAAAATCATACTGCACTGAAATTTGGTACGGCTGTAAACTACCGAAGATTTTTTCTCCTTCTGCTAAAAGGGTATGATAGATGTACATTTTTAAATTTTCATAAGTGAACAAAAAGTATCAGATTACAACCTAGCTAAAGGCTTGATTTAGCAAACATAGTATTTCAGACCAATGTGAGTCATGAAAATTGACAGTAGCCATTGATGCTGGTAGTACCCACTTGCCCAATATTAACTCGGGCGATTTGTTAATCCTGTTTACCTCCAGCCTAACAGAATAAGTACCATATTAATAGTAAATGTAATGCCCTTATGCATCTTAAATGAATGCAAAATTAATAAAAGACAAAATCGAAGGTCTTTGCCTATCTGGGGAGAGTTTATTTTATTTAGTGCTAGTTGCCAAGGACTACGTCTCCCCTTTTGCCCTAGTAAACCCATCCCTAATCTAGAATAGTAAATCAAAAAGGGTTTGATCCAAACATTGCCCCTAAAGTGAGGAATGAAACAATATCCATCACACTACATAATATTGGGTCCGGAACCAATGCTTTGCTCTAAGGCCAAGTGCCATTAACCACTTAGACTACACCCCTTCACAAGAAATTATTTAGAGAGAGGTAGGTGATGTGCTCCAACCTAGAGTGAGGGGCAATGGTATCTTTGTCACAGTGGTATGCATATCATTTTCAGGACTGATGCTAATTTATCATTCTGTTCCATGAAATTCACATTATTCTTGCTTCTGTTGTAATACTAAATGAATCAAAGCAGCTTAAAATTATCTGATCAATATTCGAAACACTTCTGCCATTTCCAGGAACAAATGGAACTACACAACAGTGGTTTTGATCCTTACACTGGTTGTGCTGCAGTGAAGTCGGATTTCCATTGCTCATAAAGTATCTCATTATATTTTCCTAGCTATTCCTTTAGATTAAGAGTAGCTCAAAAAAGTGTTTTACCCCGTGAGTGATTTGGTGAAGACAGGCCTGGGAATGTTATATGTGAACCCCTCGGTTATGAACCAGGTTGTCAGTTCAGGCAAGGTTGGCCCTTATGAAACAAGGGTGCCTAGATGACTTTATTGGTATGTGCTTGGGTACACACAGATTTTCAAGCACTAGACAGTGGTCTTGGGCCTCCTTTTCTTGGATTTAGCTACCTACTTTCCACTACAGCCCTTCAAAAGGCAATTGATATATTTACTTTTTTTCTGCATCTTGCCCTACATGTTCCTCACAGGAAAGAACCAGGCCTCTGCTTGCAATCGAGAAATGAATTTCTGAGGCAGAAAATTACTAAGTAATAAGGACAATCCAAAAATTAGTGTCTCCAACAATCATATATCCTACTTTATGTTTCCATAAATCATTTTCCTCTGTTCTTTTATCTTCACTAGAATGCAGATTTACAGCATAATAGTAATATTTACATGAACTAGTAGGCAACTGCACTTTAACTACTTGTTGATGTTAAGTCCTCCCTCCCCCTGAAGCCACTCACACTAATAAAAAGGGAAATCTTTCACTTTGGTTTGTCCAGAGCATCCAGAAGATCCCTCTGCTTAACACATAAGCAACAATTTACACATTTGGGCCACACACAAATTAGTGTTTTACAGTGAAAAGACTCAAATGTCAATTACATCATGCCAGCTGTGATATATAAAATTTACGTTATTTGCAGTATTAAAAACACTTGAGAAACATCGAGGCATTTGCTTTGGAACCAGGAGCCTGCAGCCCTGAAAACAGTGGATAATAATGGAAAGAGTTGATTCGTTAGCAGCAATGCTACATTGCTAGCTCTGAACATTTCTTTTTCCAAGTTAGCATGTGGCATATAAATGATACATGACTTTGGGGCACATTTCCATGAAAAACCTATTCCAGCCTCTGTTCTTCCTAAGAAAGATCATCCCATTGTTTAGACAACTGAAATACAAATATATGATTACATGTCCCTGAACATTGTTCACCTACTAATACCATCCTCCTCACAAGTCTGTAGTATAAGGCATGGACAAATTTCTGCCGATTTTACAGAATTCCTCCAAATAGCCATTCTGAACAGACCCGATGTCATGGACACGTAAGGTAGCCAAGCTCACGGCAAAAAGTCCTTCACCCACTAGTGCGGAAAAACGCCCCCTGAACTGACAGAAAACCCCTAGGTGGGATATTTAAATCTTAAGTAAGTGGTCAGTTAAGTGCCTGCAGAAGCAAGAGGACAGATAGCATATTTGGTATGCTAATAGAAACCTATTTACTGGAGGAAGTGACAAAAACATCAATCAAATCAGAAAGGGCTATTAAGAACTGTTAACTCCCTTTCAGATGAGCAATGATTTCCATTGGGAAGTAAATAAATATTCATGACAGGGAGCAGTGACAGAAATTTCACCAAAATTACACTCTGGCAAGGCTTCCACACCAGACAAATCTTTATAAGACTGCGTTTTGGAAGGGGATTGAATATTTAGAGAACTCTGCTCAAGTCCCAGAAAAATCTTTTTTGGTTTTTTCTTTTCCTTCCTTGGACATATGCTGTAGACGTTGTATTTCAATATTGCCCAGTAAGTCACCCAAAACTGAGATTTTTAAAGATTTAAAGATTACTTTGATAACATTAGAAGCCCCAACTCCCTCATACGTGTCTTGGTATCTTCTCAAAAATATCTTTTTATTTTTACCAAGATAAAAAATCTTGCAAAAATTAATAGTAGATCCTGATATCCCACATCATTTGAAAACAAGGTTTGAGCTTTTTTATGTAGATAATTCTGCCTACAGAGCTCTAAATTTATCAACAATACAAAGTAAAAAGGGTCATTAAGCATTTACAATGTCACAGAACCAGATTGGAAAACAAACACTTGCTGGCTTTTCCTTTATTTCTGTACAAAAGAAATAAATCTTTACCTCCTATTTCCTCCTTTCAGGCTGACACATGGGAAGGCAAATTCTAGCTTCATCTATCTCCTTTTTACCTGTTCAGGAAAAGAATATTTTTGTCCTTTTTTAAGAAAAAAAAAATCAATGCAGGTTAATAAATATAACAGCTCACATTGCATTAGTATAGTAGTAATGTAACCTAAAATCAAATAACATACTTACAAATATGGCAGCCTTCCATGCCAAGTTTCAGCCTGGAGCAAATTTTTATGGTTAAGTTATGAACCTCTAAAATACTGACATGTCCTTAATACGCTGCCTTAAATGTCTCCATCTTTACCATTCACTTCTTTTTAATACCAGTTAAGGGATCTTTTTCAGATAGCTCTGCAGGTTGGTTACTTGCATGGAGTTAGTTGGTAAGAAAAAAGGCTTATGCCTTGTCTCACTGCATGGAAGAAGAGATTTTTGCATAGAGAAGCGGAATATTTTGCCTGAGATCTTCAGTGGAAAGAGGAAAAGGATACCCTGGATCATTTCCTTAAAAGCCTTCTCCTTTATCGAAACTGCATGCCAAACTCAGAGGAGGAAGAGATTTCTCCATTTCTCTCTGCTGAGCAGGTTAGCAATTTGAGGAATAAAGAATTTGGGGTTTTTTTCTGTGAAGATACATTGATCTTGTAAAGGGTTTGGGGCATATTTCATTTTGTGTTTTTCCCTTCCTAGATGCATCATAGCGATCCACATGTGGATCACTAAGACTAGGACCGAAAAGGTGAAAACATCTGCAAAACTCACCTGTAAAATTGCCTATCAGCTTGTTGCTGGTGTACAGTGAGGCCCGGGGACTTGAAAAGGACAAATGTAAGATTAAGGAAAAAACTGGTGATTTGTATAGATGGCAGTAAGGTTCAACACCAAGGGTTCAACACAATTCAGTCACTCAAGTTAGGCACCAAGAGTCACCTGAGATGCCCCGAGGTATCTAAGAAAGCTTAGAGGGCTGACAGGTATGACACACAATTTATGGGAAGCCCAGGCTGGATTGGCAGCTGGAGAGTCAGCAGAAAACCCAGGTTACCTCCAGTGACAGCAATCTCACGCTCAGGCAGCTAAATCTTTCTTGTAGGGTAGGATTCAGTTTGAGATCAGATCTTCTATACCTCAGTGTCTATGTGTAGGTATCTCCAGCTAAGCTAGGAGCTCCATTCAGCTCAGTCTAAATGTCGATGTCCAGTACCATTTGAACTACCTCAGGGCTGGAAGAACCAGCTGCTTGCTGTTCCAGAGGTGCTCAGGTCTCCCATGGGTCCTCTGTCACTTCTGCCAGCCCCTGTGCATACCAAAGGTGTCTCAAATGGCACAAGACACCTCTTTTCAGACAACTGACTCCTGTCCTAGGTGTCTGAGCTCTCTTGACAGCCAATTCGGGTGTAGTCTATAGGAACTAGAGAGCTATTTGGCTTACTCTAAAAGAGACACGCTAGGTGAAATTCAGATGCCTAAAGAAGGGCATTTGTTGCTTGCCATTTCAGAGGTCCTCAAGAATCTGAGACATCCTCACAGGCTGGTAGAGATGACACAGAACTTTTGGGAGACCTGTACCTTCCTGGGGCAGCAACTGGAATTAGATTAAATCCCTCGCAGTATCTAAAATGGTAGTATAAACCTATTTTTAGGCATGAATCTCACCATAAACCTTCTCTGAGTACAGTGGTAGCCTAGACACCACGACCTGTGGACACCATAGGCATGTGTCAGCTGCTCACTCATAGGCATCCAGTCCTTTTTGGGGTGTCCTAGGTAGGTTGAATATTGTCATGGGGCTGACAGAAATGACACAGGACCTATGGGAAACCTGGGTCCTTCTGCCACAGCTGCTGGAGTCCAAATTCTCAGGTAAATGCTGGGATATCTCAGGTAAATCCACACCTGTGTGTGGGCAGCTGAGCCTGGTCCTAAATATCTGTAGACTGTTAAGCACTTCTGTGTTGGATTTTTTTTTTTAACTTTTTTTTTTAATGCCTGCAAGAATAAAGGCATGGTAAGAGTAGGGGAACTGAATCTTGGAGCCAAGAATCACCCTGAACACTGATTGTATGGTAGGGAGGCTACGTAATGGGAGTCCAAGAAAATGTCTGCCTCTCAGATGTGGAGTTGAAGAGGTATTAACTGCAGTGCTTTCAGTGAAGTTGAAAATTGCTGTAAGTGCATCTACCCATTTTAAAACTTCAACCTTAAGTGTGTGCTTTATTTTTTGTGTGCATCCTAGGCAGCAGCTGGGATAAATAGTCGCATGGGATAAATAGTCAAGTTCAGCTGTGGCAACTGCACAAAACACTGAAGATCTAATTTGGGTGACAGCCTAACCCAAATTTTGCTGTAGTTCAGACAAAGCATCATCACACCTCAGTGAAAACCAGCACCATACACGCAAGTCCTTAAAGGTATGAACCAAAGCACATGCATTCGCATACAGTGGTACGATCAGCTCTGCCCCTAAAACTGGCATTCTTTCCGTATTGACCCTCAATTTGCTGGTCATTAGCAACATGACAGTCGCAGTATGGTTACCTAATATATAATGCGTCTGTATGTAGTTAGATTACTGCCGTTCATCTTATCACAGTGGACAAACAGGCAGATTTGAGTCCTACCAACTGATCTCCTTTGCATCCATTTCTGCTTTGTAAAAGTATGTTGTATCAAACACAGTGTAACTGCAAAATCATTACTTGGAGGAAGGCACCTAGTCCCATGTCTGTTTATTGTCCTTATCAATGTGCACTTTCAGACAAGGGATAGAGTTACTTGATGTCAGCTAAACGTCAATACCATGTCACAAAGCAACGTTTCTAATTGCGGTGCTGCATTAGACTGGTATTAAAAGTTCTAGGCATTTCTTTGAATATGCCATGAAAGCTCTCAAAAATGAAGCGGCATTTTATGAGATCACCAGTCACCTGCAATTTCTTCGTTCTAAAACCAGTAACATGTGGGCTTCAGGGAATGAGAGCCAATGTTGCTGCGTGACTCTGAAGGTTATGTCTAATGACGGTAGTTGCTAAGTGTCTCTGTTCTTTCCACGCTGACAGTCTACATCAAGACAAGAGCTGACTCACTGGTCAAAGTCAGCCACATTTGCCCTTTGACTACGCTACAGTTCATCAGCCTTTTTTGTTATGGAAGCTGAGAGATGTGATTAGAGCAGTTTCTTCCAGTAACATAAATAAAAAATGTACAGTTATCAAACCCCTTCATCTACATTCAAAGGTCTGAAAAATATTATAGTTAGTGTCAGGTTTTAATAATGTAGATTTCCGGACCTTTCCATTGCAAATATCTACCTTTGAAAATACAAAGAGATGTAGACCAACCTACCAGGGTTGAAGTTTATCTCAGTTTTTACAGACATGACAATAGACTTGTGAATTGTAGGTGCATTTAAAGATCAGTGTTTTCACGACCTTTGGAAATAAAAGAAAAGGAAGTGATTGAAGTAAAACCGTAACAAGCATCTGTCAGAGCTAGAGATATAAAATTAAGTCTACGATCTTGTACCAAGATCAAAAGGGACCAACGTGGTCAGCAAATATAACAACAAAACTTCAGTAATACTTACGTATCTGATCATCCTCAAACATAACTAAAAAATTCATTTGCATAGGTAAGTCACTCAAGGCATCAATAACAACTTCTTGCATCCCTGAGTGCTGCCTGACAACACTATCCATGTAAAGACCACTCAGGTAACCCATCAGGTGTGAATTTGGGACCAGATTACATGGCTGGAATCTATTTGGTTTTATAACCAGAGGGATTATTCCCTATCTGATTTTAGCCCAACCCAGGACAAACCTCATGGTTTTTATGGTTTGGTTATCAGAAATTATATTCCCAATATGACTTCAAATGCTCCTTCAAAATCTTTCTTGGTGTTTGTTTAGGGGAATAATTTCTGTGCAAGTGTCTACTCGCCGATTTTAGTAACAAAGAAATTATTCATGTATTAGCAAAAATATGTGGTGAAGATAATTTGTGTAAATTCAGTGTACCTAGCTGTCAAGAATGTAGTGACTATAGCACTGTTATGAGCTTCTTCAGGAGCCTAGTAGTACGTTGTGGTGGCTTGGGTCAATGGGTGCAGTTGTGGTAACTTTTGTCCCCTCCGAGCAGCAGAGCCAAGCCTCAGCCACAGGTTTCTGAGCAGAAACGTGTGGGCACCACTGGAGCTCAGCTTTCCCACCTGGCTCAACACCTCTGCCCTTGCCGTAAGATAAAACCAGGCTAGAGAAGAACTGAAATAAGCTACGGGAGGGACTGGGTGACCTTCAGTGCTGGAATACAAGAAACAGGCTGAAATGGATTACTGTAAAAAATGGAAGGTCACACAAGTGAGAACTAGTAACAAGAATTTGGATTATGAACTGGGAGCTTACAAATTGGAAATGACAGAGGAGAAAGAAGGGGCTGTGTCAGTCAATCACAGAATACTTATGTGTGCCTGTGTGTTTTAGCTGCAAAAAGCCAGTTCCCAGAGATACCAGGGAAGATATATCCAACAGAGATAGGAAAATATTAATGTCATCACATGCAATTCACATTTCACCTGGAATACTGCGTGTGGCACTATTTATTCAGGAAAGATGGATTCAGATGGAAAAAAGTTGAGAGAAAGGCTAATAATATAGTCTATATAATAATATAGACTAAAGCTGTGGTCACACGTTCACATGTCACTTCTGCCAGCAGCAGCTCAGCCACGTGCTGTTCCCGACTGCATATCACTGCCCACCCCTCTCAGGGGACTTGGACCCCCAGACCGGCCAACTTCACTCCTTGGGTATCCACCCAAGGAAAAGAACAGGTTTAGGAAGACTACTGTGGATGTAAATTGTACAAGATTTAATTCGGGGCGGTGGGGGAAGTTGAAAGATCTCTCCTGTCCTTCTGAATAATGAGCTTTTGGAGTTGCCTCCTTATAGAAGGAGTGAGGGCAAAACTTTTTACTGGTTTCCAAGGGGAGCATGATAGGTTAACAACTAATGTTACATGGCACGGTGCCCTTAAAAGCAAGGAGGTGGACAGAGGACTGCCAGTATGCCTCCCAGTCCCATGTTCCTTTACCAGTCCCGTACTTCTTTCTATGTCTATGAAAGATTTCAGAAATTTATGTCATTTTTTATCTTTACTGCATTTAAAAAAAAAAAAAAAGTAATAGCACAGATCTGGAAGAGAAATATTCCTCCAAAGGAAGAAGAATGGATTCATAAAGCTTGGCAAATTACAGTCATTGACAAATTAACTCTCTCTCTGAGAGATCAATATCAAGATTGTGCTGCAACTTGGGCTCCATTCCATGTGTCCCACAAAAGGGTAAAAACCCTGCTAATCCATTCCTTTTTATTGTCATTTTAAATAAATGAATGACAACTTTATCATTCAGAGGACCTAGAAGTGCCTAATTGATTTTTTTTATATATCTCACACTGAACACCTAAATGCGTGCACGCATGTGTGTGTTTGTGTGAGTGAATAAACATGTATAAATAAATTTGAATTTGTATTTATTATTTTAATGAGAATAATCCCCATGGTGCACAACTGCTAGTCTACTGAAGAGGCAACTGCTCTGTACGAGTTTATTTAAGAAATTTCAGTGACCGTATTTATGAAGGCGATGCAGAAAAAAAACCATCAACATTTCAAGGAAAAAGTAGAAAGAGATTGAATAATGGTGCATTGAATTTACCACGGTTTGTACCAGTGCGCCTCCACCGGTTTTTCAGGCCAATCCCAGGTTGCTACAAGATGCCACATTCTTGTCCATATCACAGTTTCAATCTGGTTAACCGTTAGAAGTTACCTAGCATATAGATATATCATATAGATATAGATGCAGATATAGATTAGATATAGATATAAATATAGATATAAATGATATAGATCTAGATTAGCTATAGATATAGATATAGATAGATATAAATATAAATATAGATATAGATATAGATATAGATATAGATATAGATATAGATATAGATATAGATATAGATATAGATGATATAGATATAGATATAGATATAGATATAGATATATAGATATAGATATAGATATAGATATAGATAGATATAGATATAGATATAGATATAGATATAGATATATAGATATAGATATAGATATAGATATAGATATAGATAGATAGATATAGATAGATAGATAGATATTTGCACCAATGTCATTCCTGTGTTTCCCTTTGCCAAAATATTCTACCACTATGGGAATAACGCCCATCATTAAACAAGCAAAATTCCCCACAGATCCCACTGCCTCAAATTAAAAAATGAGTAGTCGTCATGGAGAAAATGAAGAGGAAAAGAAGAGCCATACTTGACAGTAGGCTTCAGATGCTTTGGATGGCTGGTATTTTAAGCCAGTCATAAACTCAGCCTCACTGGCCTGTTAAAGAGGGATATGGCTGCTTTGCAACACCAAAGCAGTGCAAAATGGATAGAGCACATCAGTGAAAATGGTCCCAGATGTCTTAAATAATAAAATAATATACTAAATGCTTTGCAGTGCTAATGTGCCTTGTGCACACAGATCTCAAGGCACCTTACAGACATTAATGAATTAAGCCCTGTAAAGTGGGTAAGTATTATCCATATTATGCCCAAGGGGAAACTGAGAAACAAAGATGTAAGATGATGGTCCAGGAAGTCTGTGACAGACGCGGGAATAGAACCCAGGTCTCCTGGTCCCCACTCCAGGGCTGGAGCAACAAAACGCTCTCTGAATTCATCTGTCAGTTATTTTTTTAAGTAAATTTAGTCCTTATGAAATTGACAGCCCCGAAGACTGAAGTGCTCTATTAAACCACAGTACAGGTACATCACCAGCACCGGCTGAGCACATTTTTCCCACGCTGTCTCAATAATAAGCGTCAACTGCACTTGTTTGGAGACTGTGGGCTGCTCTTTTTGCATCCTGCCTGTTCAAGCTCTCAGAATTTTCGGTAGAGATTATTGAACTATGTATCAGGTGGAGCTTGTTTTAATGTGAGCAGGAAATAATAATTGGTGACAAATAATACTTGTTATTCAAACTAAGTGATCCGTTGTCACTTTGGTACACTGCCCTGCCCATGTTTACCAGGGTAGATTGTTGCTCAGAACTACAAAAATCTTATGTCAAATGCCTAAAAGCTCACTAATATTCTTAAGATGGACTGTGGGGTTTAATTCTACCTTTAAAGCTTTGAGTTCTATCACGACTGACAACTAAATTAACGCTAGCTTTACTGGAATTATCACAGAATCATTGAGGCATGAAGGGACCTCAGGATGTCTCTGGTCCAAACTCCTGCTCAGAGCAGAGACAGCGCCAAGGTGACACCAAGTTGCTCAGGGCTTTATCCAATCAAGTCACAAAAGGCTCCAAGGGTGGAGACTACATGGCTTCTCAGGGCAACATGCTCAAATGCGTGGTTCTCCTCAGAATGTAATTTCTTTCCTCACACCTAGCTGGAACTTCTTCTGCTTCAATGTATGCCCTTTTCCCACCATACTCCTCTGTGAAGGGTCTGGCTCCATCTCCTCCAAAACCACCCCATAGGCACAGGTGGGCTCATAGGTGTCCCTGCAGCTGCCTCTACCGAGGCTGAAGAAGCCCCAGTCCATCAGGTTCTCTTTCACAAGGTCCAACAATCTTGGTGGGTCTCCACTGAACTCACCTGGACTTATCAATGTCTTCCCTGTACTGGAGGGACACAAACCTGGCTGCAGCAGTTAATGCAGGTTAACGATTGCTGAAAAATCAGAGAATAATCATTTCCTTTTATCAGCTCCTGCTGCTACAGCCTGTTAGCCTCCATCACTACCAGGGCACAACGTTGACTCAAGTCTAGCCCCCTTGTTCACCAGGACCCCCGGCAGCAGGGTAGGTGGTGGTAGAAGCTCTACTTCTTGCCTTTGATGCCCTTTCCGAGTTTCAAATCCACAATGTTTCTGCACATTGTTTCTGTGTTCTTATTTGCACCCTGTCCTCACTAACATCACCTGTTATACTGCCTTTTTGCACTGCAATTCAGTCATGAGTTCCAAGTTCAACCAAGCCAGTCTCCTGATACATCTCTCAGCTTCCCTATATGGACTATACTTGAGCTTAGAGGTGGTTGCCCTTAAAGACCTGCTGGCCTTCCTAAGCTCCTCTGTCCTTTAACGATGCGATGCCTCCCACAAGACCCCACTAATCACTTTCCTGAGTCAGCCAAACTCTGGTCACCTTAAGCCCATGGTCTGTACTCTGCTGCTTGGCTTCCTCACTCCCGTTAGGATGCGGAAATGCTTTGCTTAACGGTCGCTACACCCAAGGCTACCACTGATTGTCATATCCCCAACCGGTTCTTCCAGCAGGGCATCACCTTACCTAGCATATGTGTTAAGTTGTCTCCAACACTCTCCAGAAATGTCCTGGATTGCTTGTTTCCTACTTGAAAGTTTCTACAGGTTAAGTGATCAGGGTTCCTGATAGGGTTTTCCACTAGGCGTTCTACAGACACATTGGAGATGAGGCAACTAGTGTCCCAACCTAACAGCATAGACCAAAGACAGGAGGTGAGTTTGTGGTTTGGGACTTGAACTTATAACCCTCCTTCTCACAACCAATTTCTAATTAGAAATAAGGTATTTTTAAAAATTAGATTAATTAACTAATGGCGCCATTTCTTCAGAGACGTTGCTGACACACTATCACTTGAAAGCTTTACATTTAAATTAGATGCTTTCTGAAAAAGATCATTAGCTATCCAAAAGGTATAGGTTTGACGTAGAAGTCACTTGGAAAAAATTTAAAGCATCTATTATGCAAGACAAGTATGCCTCAGGTTGGAAGTTTATAAGCATGTTCCAGTCTCACTATCTGGAAAACCCACTCAACTTACACATAGGCCACAAGGCATTAATAAGAAAAATTAGTCTTAGCTGAGCTGGGTTGGATTAAAATCAGTGACCTATAGGTAGAAAGCTTTGTACATCATTAGTGATTCCCTAGGGCAGCCCGGTAAGCACTAATGTTATGCCTTCTAGAATGAAGCTTGTTTTCTGGAAAGATAAGCTTATTAATTCAATTTTTGACCTTTGTTGAGCACTCAGGCAAGGTTGTCCACCCCCTGGACACAAAGGTAATATCTCCTGCATACATTGCGCTCAATCCCAGACACGTTCTAAAACAAAATATTTCAATCTTTTCCTAAAGGATCCCCTCCCATTAAGTAGTGAAGAGGCACTGCAAAAAATACTAGCCTAGATTGCTTCCTAAGCGTGTATCGCAAGTTAGAATTTCAGCTAATTTGGCAAGGACTTGGTATTAACTTCTGTATTTTTTGGTACACAGGCACACCAAAACATTTTTTGTAGTGATAGAAGATTTCACATTTTCAGTCTTGAGAGGCACTGTAACTGCATGGAGAGCTGGGAAGGAGAGCAATAGTCTGCTGTGCTTTCTCAGGAACCGCCGCTGCCTAGAAATATTCCCAGGCTCTGGATCTTGGTTCTTCATGTTGCTGAACCATCAGAACAGATTTTTCTGTGGTTTTGGCCCAGGCTAAACAACTTTCTCCCAGACATTCCCAGGCATAATTTAGGAGCTAGCAAGCACCAAGGACCATGATTAAGTGGTAGTAATTTACGTGTGGCTACCCTGTTTTGGAGGGTAAGGATTTTAACAGCATAAATGCCAGCCATTCTATGTCAATTATCCTTGGTGCCAGAGACCGGTCCTAAAGATATTTAAAATTTACCATTTTAGATCCAGCCTTGGAAAGACACAACACAGACTTCTCTCTAAGGCTGCAAGAGTATTTAAAAAGCAGCAGAATTATTATGGGACATTTTTGCTTTCTTTTGGAAGCAAAGTGAAGGCTACAAATTGGAGACATCGTAGGCAAGCCTGACCTTCTCTGAGTATAAAACCTGGAGTTTTGGATTTCAAACCATAAATGCTCATGATGCTTTTTTCTAGGCACCATAATCCACTCTGTTAACAAAAAAACCCATGCAAACAGTATGTGCTACACGAGCACATCATTTGGCTTATTCCTTTTGATATTAATTGCAGTACAGTAAATGGCATTTGGGCCTGCTATACTACAAGACACGTTCTGTTTATAGATTTAATACAGTGACATTGTCAAGCTCTTATTTTTCTTATTTGGCAAATGGGTGAGCGATAGTTACCTAGAGAGATATTTAATAATAAAGATTATGGAGGACATAGAATTGAGTAAAAAATCGCTTGGCTTGGAGCTCAGTGCAAGTCTTAACCTTGGGTGCAAGTTAAGGGATGAGAAAGAGGCATTTTCATCCAGAATCAATTATCGCAAATGCTCCCACAGTCATGGCCAAAATCACATTACTCGCAATAAATTAACAATAGTTGGCAATTCTTTTTAAGTGCCTACAGTTTTAGGTTTAGAAAAAAAGGAAGAGTTAAAGTTCAATACCTTGAAGGAAGATTCCATCTTACTACATCCTCTGCCGTGCCCTACTCTCTTTTGGTCAGAGACTCAGTCTCCTGTGTCCACGCTCCATGTCTCATTGCGTCTTCCATGCCCATTTTGGTGCCTCCGCTCCTTACATGTTTCTTTCCTTCATTCTTCAGCACTGTTGTTTTCCCTTGCCATTTCTCTACTTGCTGTCTTTCCCGCTACCCCTCCTCATACTGAAGTCCGAGATTCAATAACAGATTTTTACCCTCTTCCTTCTTTTACCAACATATGTTGATATAGACAAGCTAAGAAACTAGCCTCATAACTTTAAAACTATTCTTGTTTTTTGTGTGTTTTTTTTTTTCTCTGGTATTATGTGTAACACATGGCATATGAAATTCCAGGGAGACTGGCAGGTACTGGTCAAGATGAGGCGTAGGCAGTGAAACTAGTCTCGGACAGGAGGATGATTTCTGATGTAGTTACTCATACTGACTGCAGTTTCATAATACATAGCTGGCTCCAGAAGCCAATGTCCGAAAAATAACTCTGTGACTATTTGCAAAATTATATATAGCATGAATTTACTTCATATAGACACATACTTCTTATATGTTCATGAAAAGTAAACATGAGTTAAGAAGGCTAATGCAGGTTTGCCTGCGTTAATGCTTAAGGCAGACGAGGTTTAAGCTAATATTAAGGATGCACACATCTAAAGCACACAGATTATTCTCTACAGTTATTATGTGTCAGGAGCCATAGACTGGTAAATGCAGAATTAGTAAATGGAATACCCTGATTGCTTTTACATAACATAATACAACTTAAACCAAATGACCAGTGTCCCCATAAATCTTCACTAGTGCTTTTCCACAATGACAATTAAATAATATAACAGCACCCTTCACTGCTACGAGCGTGCATTCACAAGCAATGGCTTTGTGATGAAAGAACATCACATTGTAATTCTTCACACAGACACTAATTTTTAGTGGTCTGCTTTCTTGTAAGAATGACACTTTGAGCAAGATAGTAGCGAGACCAAGAATGGAAAGTTTTCTGAAGTTTTTAATCTTGCATACTCGATGACAAGTTCAAAATCCTAGCGTTTTTTTTCAAACCATCCTTTTGTTTCTAGGACACAGCAGCCAACAGAGGGAAATAATGCTATGTGAAATACTTGGCCAGTCCGTGTAATAAAACACAATTTGGTTTTTAGGTTTAAACTCACCAAAAATCTTTCCTAATAGATTCAGTAAGACCTTTCAAACCACCAAGAATACTAAGCAAGTTGAAAAAAGTATCTTTGAAGAAACTGCAATGTAAATATTCCGCAAGAAGAAAATGAGGCAATGTCCACAAATAAAATGAGATGCTGAAAATAATTCGCTTAATTCTAATTAAGACTGTTTCTGTTAGTTCATATACAACTGAGTACGTAAGGAATGATATTGATGCAGACAGGATTCCTGCTTTCAGTAGGAAAGTATTCCCGTACCACCTTGCTTAGCTAAAAATAAAAGAGACTTTCTTTTATTCAGATCTTGTTATTTCTCTATCGCAAGTACACTGGAGTAAGGAAAGTTGCTTTTACCATAGCACTGAGGCAGAAAGAACAGGAAAATGTAAGGCAAATGTTCTCTGATCTTCATGTACATCAATTACATGCAATAAATTCCCTGCTGTTTGAGCACAGACAGAATCTCAAATGCACATATACTTTGGCTATTAGAAAGTATAAACCAAATAGTGATAAACAGTGACTATTTGTTGTTTAGATTTATTTTCCGAGCAATATAACTGGGTGAAAAAAAAAACCCCAACCTAGTATTGAAGGATGTATCATTTTTAATCTCAGCGCTTTGGCTACTGTCAACATCAGATAGAGTGTCATATTGCAATAATTCAAAGATCTCTCTATTAGTTTCTCTAAGCCCTTAAAGTAAATGAAGCTGTTACAACAGGAAATGTTAGGCACGTTCCCCAATTCTTCTCGGGTCTGGGACCTAAATTTATTTTAAGGAGAAATTCAAGGTAAACTGTATTTTACTTAAATGCATTAATCTTTTTAACCATTATTGTCTGATACACTGTCCAGGTATTTTTTCTCTTTTCAGTGCCTGCAATAAAAATCGCTGTTGCTCCCTTTTGCAGTTCAGACATACGAGCAGCAGTATATTAAGGCTGCGATCTACTACCTAACATTCCCAACTTTGGGAAGTGATATTCTCTAATTGCTCACATCCAGCACTTAAATACACGCCGTGCCGTACTCAGAAAGGGTTAACCGCCTGAATCCGCTGGAACAGTGTTTCCTAAAGAACAATAGAAAAATCATTAGTGTGTTAACTGAAACAATGCCATACTTTTCTCTCTATTGTTTAACCTTTTGTCCACATTACAAATATCTCAGTGTAGTTCTTATCTTTGACCTTGAGGGACTGTAGCTTTATCAGTGCTTCCTTTTAGATCACAGATGACCTTCAGCTGATATCATTGAGCCCTGACCTGCCTCAGTGATCTGCTCGCACAGAATACATATGCTGAACAGTGCTGGTGTGTGCAGTAGGGGTAAGTGAATTATTTACAAAAATTTGAGTTGACACCTTTTATCAAATGTGGAAAGATGAAGACAAAACAGCTGCTATTGCTGTCGTAAGCAATCTGCTGGTGATTGAATAAAAGTGTCAAGAAAATGGCTGCTTGATGGCCTTTTGTTCTCTCTCATCCAGCTTGATGTTAGTTTGAGCTGTCAGTTAGGAATCACGGCACAGTGATTTATCAATAGGCTGAGTGACCTTCTCGTTCAGCCGGCGCTAGCGTGAGAAGACAGCACCCTCTGCCGAGGCCAGGCCCTCTCCGCCGGCACAGGCACGGCTCCCAGCAGCCAGGTACCACTTCCCAGCAGGAGCAGGACTCTAAAATAATATTGGCCTTTTTTTTTTTCCTTTTTTTTTCTTTTCTTCTTCCCCCCCCCCCCCGCCTTAGTTTTATTTTTCTCAAGTCTAGAGCGCTTACTTGGGAACGCTCAGGAAAAAAAAAAAAGAAAAAAACCAAGCTACAAACTGCAGTTGGGATACACAGGCTTTCTAACAAAAGAGAAAATAGTAAGTGAATCAATCACTGGTACTCGGTCAAAACAAACTTGCTGTAATTAGACAATGGGATGTGGAAACACGGCGGCTGCGAGACAAGGTCGACTTGTGACGCAGTTTTGAAACGTGGTGGTTATCTCGCCCCGGATAACAGTTATTTCCATTTATTCTATAGCTCCCATTTTTACAGCTGTTTTCTCTCTCAATTATTCTTACGTATTAAAGTACTGACTCCCACAAAGTCATACTGCTTCATCGAACTTTTGGGACTGAACAAGGGCTCGGGGATGTTTCCCGCAATGCACTTGGCCTCTGCGAGAAGCTGCTCCTTATTCCACCTTCCAGCCAAGAGCATCGCTCTCCTCTCCACACTCACCGCCATCCCAGTAGCGGCTGATCCCGGCAGAGATGTTGAACTTTTGGCAGGCCAGGCTATGCTGGGTCGTCTGTCCCCCCCTGTATGTCACCTTTCTGTCCCCGCCTCTCCACAGGGCCACCCTGCACCCAGCCAAGGGGAGGGCAGCCCGCGGGCGGCCGGGCCCAACTCCGTCTTCCACCCCAAGATACCTACAGACGGAATATGCTTTACACCTCATCATTAGCAGTTTTCAGAGACATTCTCATACAAAATTGCTTTCTGGACCAATTCTCTCTCCTCCAGCTTCCTTTCACAGATTTCTGTTAAATTTAAATTTTACTCATTTTAAATTTACTAAATTTTTCTTTCCTCTCTAATAGTCTTCTCACAGTTGGTGGAACCAGTATTCCCCTACTGCGTAGGACAGTACAAATCCCTTCTTCTGCTTCTGGAGAAGAGATCTTTACTGCAATTATCTGCTGGCACAGTAATTGTTGATACTTTTGAACTTCTTTTCTTTACTAAGGCTAAAGTAATGAGTGATTTTTCTTTTCTTGAGGACTCCACTTTTCACATGCGCATGTACGCACAAACACCCAAATTGCCTTTGTTTCTTCCTAGCAGTGGAGAGAAAAAGGAACTAGTGACTCAGAAGGGCTACTATTATTTCCTCTGTACAAGCAGAGTTTAAAAGCAATTTTGTGAAAGAAGTTTTCCTTTAAAACTGCTGTGATAAAACAGTGATTAAAAATCCCAGCAGCTGCCACTGCTGAGAAACAACTGTTTAATTTTTCTCTTTTTTGCTAATTTTGCACAGCAGGGCCCTTTTTGTGTATTTATTTCATCGTTTCCTTTTAGGACCCACAAGTTAAACCTGTTCATAGCCAAGGAGCCTGGTTCAGCACTTAGCTGAAGTTTAGTGAAGTTTGGGGAGTTTTGTTCGCATTCATCCAGGCTAGATCCTGTGGTTAGATCCACGCAGCAAGAGACTTTCACTGGCACAGAGACCCAGATTCCGGGGCCAGCTCCAAAGAAAAATCATTCAATCAAGGAGAAAGATCCTCTTGGCAGCAACGCAGGTGAGCAGCAAGTTGATGAGAGCCAGATCAAAGGCTGTCCCTGGAAATCCATGTAATATTCCAAGCTGATGGGGTACTAGATTGACAGAAGACAGATTGAAAGAAGTATTTCACTTACAAAAGGACATGAATTTCTAGGTCTCCGTCCTAGGCAGGTGTAGTCAGTGGCTGAATAAGCGGTTCACACTCACGTCATTTCATCAATCCTTTTCTCAAAAAATAAACTTTTTTTCCCCCCCCCATTTATTTTTCATAGCAGTTTCCTCCATTTTCCCTGCCTTGGTTTCACGGGCATGATTTTCCTGTACGTTTCTATCCAGTCAGAGCCAATGCACTGATATAGTACAGTTACACCGGTGCTAATCTGACCGAAGTGAAATCAGAATAATGGCCAACCTTTTCCAGGGAGACAAAGCGTCTTGGCTGAAGCAATCTTTGTGCTCACAACATGGCTACCAGCTCAGTGCCGAGAAACACCTTGGTGGCTGGGATGAAGGTTACCGAATTGCAAGTTGTGCGGAGGTCTTAAAAGCAAAGTTCTTTAGATCATGAGAGTCTGTAATAGGACATAAATGGACATTTCATCTATAAAATGCCTGCTCATACACTGTCCTCACACCACAGCTAATGCATCAAAACCTGAAATGGGTTCTGTGTGACAATTTTTTCCCCTGGTTACAGAAAATAATGTCTTGTATTATCAGTAGATTTTCTACAGTACTTACACGTTCTACTACGTTTCTTCTATACCTTGCAAACTTGTACTGTGAGCTTTATAATCGGTTTATATTATTTCAATAAAAACTGCTATAATATTTTGTATTTTCTTGTGTTTAAATGGTCATTCATTTAATTTCCTTGTTGCTTAGGTGCTCGGTTTATTTCTCTGAAAAGTAAAAAAACTACAATAGCTGAAAAAAAAAAGTGTGCTGAATGCTCCAGTTGCAAAGATCAGCAAACTTATGGAGGGGACATATCTTTGTTGTTTGGGATAATTTTCATAGGGCTAGTGTTCATATTTTTAAACAAATATACTGATCATTTGCATAAAACATACTTAGCATCTTTCGTTGAAGGATATGAAATAATTTTAAAGGTATTGATTACGAGCAAAACTTCCTGAGAAGATGAAGACCTTTGTGCCACCATAGTGGCACTATCTGTTAAGAAGGCTATCCAGAACTTCTCCATTCAAGACACCGTTTTGCTTGTAAGAACAAAATTAATATTTTAGGATGAAATGTTTTGTAAGCAGCACCTGCTTCTGGCCCTCACTGTGCTTTATCCCTCTTCTTTCAGCTCACATCCTCCACATGCAGAAGCACAACCCCAGGGGGCTGTGAGGAAACTCATTGCCTTCGGCATGAGACACGTGTTCTTCAAGAACATCAGAAATCCACACCTGCACCACACAGGAGGACTGTGTGGGGCTTGGATGGCACCAGGACCCTTCTCATTGTCTATCACAGGCTGGGGAAGTTGTCTGGGACTGTAGGACACAGCCTGTAGGGACATGGCATGGCAATATTGCAGTGGAGGGGAGGGAGGACTGTTTCCAGCCCAATCCCAGGCATTTCTGGGAACATTTAAAGAGGTGGGGGCATTTAATTAGAATTAAACTCCAGTTTACTGTTGGAGCAGGGATTTTCACTCCCAGTAAGCCTACCCCAAATTTGAGTAAATCACAAATCTCTGAAACTATGCCAAAAATGCTTATAAGAGAGTACGATTGGACAAGAAGCTAGAAGGTGGGAAAATGGGATTCACTCAGCTTGTTGAAAAGCTTGAGCGGAAGATACCATGGTTTGGTGAGAAAACGGGGAGCTGGATGTGGAGTAGGTATTAAAGTTATGTAGAAAAGTGCAGCTTGGAGGAAGAGGGTAATGTAATTCCAGACTAGGGGTGAAGACATGCACCGGAAGGAACATTCCTCCGAGAGAGTGGAAGGAAACCCAATGCTCCTAGGTCTGCTGAGAGCCAATATCTACGAAAGCCACCACACTGCCCCCACAAGATATCTGCATCTTTATTGGTATGCCCCACATAACTCTGGATGTATTCAGCGAAGAGGATGAACCTGCTGAGCTAACAAGGCAAACACAGTAATCTAGTATTCCTACCCGTTAGCTCAAGTGGCTAATGTTTTTGTGATTGATGTCCACCATCCAGAAAGCACTACCGACGGCTGCTCATATGACATAAAATGACATTTCTGGGTGGGATTTTTTTCCAAGTTTATTGTCTTAGAAATAAACGAAAACATGGTGAAAGAACTTTACAAAGGTCACTCACTCAAAGGCTGTGAAACATCAAAATTAGGGTTACCTCCAAGAAATCTAATTCACCCCTGTGCCTGTAATTTAAGAAGTCTTTAAATTGGCATCATCACATTCTATTTTTTTCCCTTGCTTCATTCAATTCATGTTAAGGCTTATGCTCAGTTAAAAAACAGATATTCAATATTGGCGTGTCCTTGGTGTTCAGTATATGGCCCAAGGTCCTACTGCATACCATTCAAATCCTCCTCTGAATACAGAATTCTTAATTTCCCCCAGGGCTTCTTTGTAAAACTTTCCTAAATATTTCACAGACAGTAGTGAATTCACTTTCATAACACCTCTGGGAGATGAGTGTTCTTATTCCCATTTTACAGTTGGGAATAATGGCACAAAGAATGTGGGGCCCAAAGTATTCACTAGTTTGGGATGTTCAGTTTAAGAACAACAGGACCAAGTATTTATGAGCATGTAGCATTCTACAATAAAATTACAATTTACTTCAATTTCTGTTGTGAGTGCTTATTGCTTCTGTAAATCAGACTCCAGACACCCATAACACAAGAAACACACAATTATTGACCACCTGTTCAGTGACTTGCCAAGCATCCCACAGGAATTCCCTGACAGATGCACAGATAGAGTAAAATTCCCTGTGGTTGCATTCAGCTCCCTTAACCATGACACCTTCTTTTCTTTTTTTTGCAGTCTCTTATCTTGGCCACTATGCATGGGATTATTTCGTCAAACTTGAACCACCTAGAAGTTAGCCCGGAGCTGGTCGTCATGCCTCTCTGTTGACGATAGGGAGACTGGCCGAATTACTAAACCTCTGTGAGGATAAATGGGATGGGAGACTAGGTGCCTGTCTTTTCCCACTGAGTACAGAGAGATCCCAGACTAGTTTAGAAGAAACACCCAGCATTTAGAAGGCTAATTTATGGTAAAATAAATCCTTCCCAGGATAACTTTCTTTTCTGTAAGGAAGTAACTAGAAAGCGGCATCCTTCACAAAAATCTGATAAAGACCCAGGTTCACTCTCTTACCTAAACACAGCAAGAGTTACATATGTAGAGCATATAAATAAAAATAGCCTCATAGTGCATGTGTCCAGCAGGGGTAAATTAAACCACAATCCCAGCCTTATATCAGTCCACATGGCTTCTGAAAAGTAGTTTAGTCGCATTCTTTCAACACTGGTTTTGCAAGTAAAACCCTGTTTAACTCAGGCAGAGCATGTCCTTGTCTCAGCCGTCCTTGTCATCTCTTATGCACATTACTGCCTGTATTGTCACATTTTGTGATAACAATAAAGGAACCCACGTTACGTATCGTAACAGAGGGTGGAATTTTCAATCCGCAGAGAATCAGTTCAAATTCAAAGCCCAGGTCCAACTCTTTGCTAAAGGCTGTATGATCAGTAACCCTTAGATAAGACAGTCCACAACACGGCCAGATCACCGAGCTTGAATCCCAATTTGGGAGGGGGGGCTGTCTAGTCAATCAGTTCTATCATAAGTGCCTATGTTCTCTGTCTAACTAATGGAGAAAAGTAGGTGGTGTAGGTGGTTTTCAAGAGCTCCAGAAAGCAACTCCGCCTACCTAAATCTAGGCATCTGGATCTTACTCCACATGTGGAGTCTGACCCTTAGAATAACACAAAGTGCTTGACCCAGCCTTCTACAAGAGAAAATCATGTTGAGCGTATAATATAGACACAACACAAGTCTGTCAATAAATTCTGGTGCTTTGGAAAAGGCTGTCTCGAGATGCCACAAATGCCAACAAAGTCACAAAAATCAGTAGAGAAGCCAGCACAGCCTTGAGAAGAGATTACACCTGAATGTTTGGAACAAAAGAGCTATCCAACTTCAAACAAAAGTAAAGGCGTACTGCTTATTTGTCATTACCACTCCTCTACATGGATTTTGCAGCTTGGACAATTTACAGTTGCTGTATCAAGTGTCTTCACCAACTCCGTATGCTGCCTTTGTACTTTTACAGGTATAAAGCCATAGGGTGCTCTCCAACAGCAAGATCTTCGAGCACTGGCACAGCTGTAGCGTAAAAGCAAGCTCAGCTACGCTGGTCTGAACACCTGGTGCCCCTCCAGATATCCGCAACTGACTGCACAACAACCAGGCGCACAATAGCAGCAGCTACACAACCGGGGTGGATCAGCTAAAGAAAGTGGTAGACTGCAGCTGCTGCTGTCTCCTGTGGCAAAGAACGTGTGTTCATACCACCAGGATCAGAATAACAGAGCAGAGCACAAAAGGCAGGAGAGCTGGTGGCATAGTGTTCGGAGTGGGTTCCAGCCGAGTACGTGCAAGCACCATGCGCAGAAATACTCATCTATTTCTCGCTGATGAAATCCCCCAGGCTGACTCTTCATATATCAGATCAGTGGAAATCTTCATCAAACGCAGGAACGGAGACAGGTAGGTCTTGTCAGGATTTACAAAAGACACTGGAATACAGCTCATACCCAATACAGCATTGCCTCTGTGTGCTCCATTTATTTTTCCTAAGACTTTGTACAAGAAGGTGCAAGGGTGCCTTTCATGGGTTAAAAAAGTGAATCTTTTCCAACCTACAATATTTTTTATTTCACATTGTCTTCAATCTCTGTCTTCAATGTGCAGGGATAGTTGTCTGCCTTAAATCTCATGTACGTATGCATCATGACTTCTTCATAAAAGGACTGCAGAATGCTGAATAATATGTAAATTTTATGTTGTAATGAATTGGGTCCTAAGATCTTTAAAGGTCAGACACCTGATATAATACATCATGTTCTTTAATATCAACTACAAAATAACCGTAATAAATTTTGCCACTACCATATCCTCACACGCTGTTACCCACAAAGAAGCACCAAAGGAAATGTGTCATTTGTCAAAACATGTAGGGAAACTGACGTGTGTACAAGTAATTTTGAAAGTATTGCTAAGGTTAGGCATAGTTATACAAGTTACAAGGTTGACTTTTGAGGGAAGTAACACACTGCCAACAAGCCTATTACTTAAATTCTCTAGAAGATTCATAAAGCCACAAGGCTATTTCTTTTAAAGTCAACTCACATCTAATGAAATGCCCGTGAATTAAAACTAGCTAGCAGAAGCTAGACACATGGCAAATTGAAATTATTGCTATTGACGTGGAGCAAACAAAACAAGAAGCTGTAACTAGCAAAACAGTTCATTTAGGCACAAATTCAGTAAAGCCCAAAAGTTAAACATGTGTTTAAGTACCTCACTGAACAGGAAAGTCATAGACATATGTTTCAATTTAAGCACATGCTTAAATGTTTAATATAAGAGGTACTGAGCGGTTAGGTTCAATAGGTATTTCCTAAGCAGAAATAACTCCTGGCAATATTAATGCAAACAGGTGGAGAGGTGGACAAAAATGTGGAAATATACACCAGAATTCGCATGCTGTTATGACTGGACCCAAGACTCCCTGGGCATGCTGCAGCGTCAAAGAGGATAGGACAAGCACAAAAAAGTATGTGGCTCCCTGGAAAAGTTTGACAAAGATAAAATGTGAGCTAATTTACTACTTCTTTGCAGTCTGCACAGGTAGACAGCAAAGCCAAGGACACGCAGTACGTACACTCACTGCTTTCTTCTCTCCACCAATTTGTGCCTACCATTCCTGTCTTCGAAATGTGAAGGCAGTGAACCAGTTACAAGCTATGTGAGTGGCAAAACCACCAAACTGTACTTTACAGAAATAATAAAAAATAGGAAGAGTCCCTGACCTTCTCGAAGATAGCAAAAGGAAACTCAGGAATGGGGCAGATCATGTCAGCACAAGAAAACATGTGTCCAACCATAAGTGACACCACCGGTAAGGTTTCGACGCTTAACTACAGGGAACTTCTTATTGAGTCAATAAATGGTTTGTTGTTGCACTATGACCACCATCATGCAATACTAATGGTATGGCACACGTTCCTGGTCTTCTGGTACGCTCCTCCTTGTAAGGCTGACCTTTCTCCCACTGAGGCAGGGTAGGATTAAGTAGGATTTTGCTTCGCATTCACTCACTTAAATTCAGCCACATCCAATGTAGGTATCTACTTGAGAGCTGGGTGTCCAAGTTCCAATTACAGTCAACAAAAAGATCCGGGGCTCAATTCAATTGCATATGTGGCAGTTTCTGGTGTCAACTGAGTCGCTCTGGAGCATCCCAGCAAACCTCACACTGCTGCTTCAGAAGGTCTCACCTGAAACGGAGCTGGACATGTATGCACGGGGCAGAATGGGGCAACTGACTATACTGTGATCTTAAACACTTGGTTCACATACGGTTGTCTGCGGTGTAGGCATATACATTTAGGTAACAGAGTCTCAAGGTAAGTCCCACAATTCCTATTTCTTTGGTAAGACCTAGTTAGCCAAGACCAGAGTGTTCATCACTTCTAAATAACAGCCTCCAAACAGACTGTCGCCTGCTGAGAATATCCAGAATTCCACACCTCAGGCCAGAATGGTGAATGAACAGCCTCAATTTCAGCCCTAATGAACAACTGCTTCCTCATTAACCACAAACGAAGCCCTGATGACTAGCCCTTGAACCGCTAAAGCCAGGAGGAATGAGTGTGATGCTTAATTTTATGCACTTCTTTGTTGTCACTCATAATATATTGTTATAGTTTACATTACTGGTCTGGTTCTATGGAGTTATAGCCATGGTCAATGGCTGAAAAATAGTCCCAGAAGAGAAAGCCCCTCTGAACAGGAAGCGTCAAAGAGAGGTCTTCTTTGGCCCTCTTGCAGCAGGAACAGAGAGGCCTGAACAGGAACAGCTTGGGAAACATGGAAAATCAATGAGATTTCACAGTCTGTACGTTGGGCAGATTATACTTACCTACCTTGCAAAAGTCTTCGGAAAATCACTGTTTAAGTCTGTGCAGCATTTTACAAGGGATGAAATGTGCAAATTGTTATTTTTATACATATTTCCTATGATACCTTCTTCCTTTGACACCAGCATAAAACCATCATGTATTAAAGAAAGAAGAGATTCCCCATTAGTGTAAAACAGATGTATAATATAGGGTTAGCACCTGAAGAATATAATTTTAATTTTGCCATTTCATAAAGAAGCCTTAATTCATAAATGTTAATGACACTGGGGAGTAACAGTCTTTTCCCTGGAGAAAGATTAGACCTTATTTCATGTTGTATATTCTTGGACACAGCTTCCACCTGGTTTTTATTATCATGTACATTTGATGATTTTTTTAGAGTTGATCCCATTCCACTTATGGAAAACGTTTTCATTCACATGAAAATTTGTGATTTTAATATACATGGCATAAACATAATTTTTTAACATCTCTGTTATTTTAAGTCATTGCAGTTCACTGTCAAAGAGTGTGTGTATACAACATATTTTTTTAGCTCACTAGTGTTGTTTACCACAATGTGTGATGCACAATCTTCTAAAACAGTTTCCAACATTTTAAATTAATTCTAATATAGGTTTATCAGTTCCTTGTTATGGTGCAGAACTTATATTAAATTCCGTGATCCATAAAACCTTTTTTTGAATGACACATAGTTTAGTTTTTCATTTAGAGGCTATAAAAGTGTTCACAAAAGTTATGTTGGAAAAAAAATGATTGAAAGTGCTAAAACACTGTACAGAATATAAAATCCTTTCATAGACTTTTTATGACACATGAAACATGAGTCTTAAAGGTTTAATGTTACTGACTTTTATACAAGGCTTTTTAATTCTTGATTCCAGTTATGGTTCTGCAAATGAACTGTGACATTAAAAAGAATCAGGCTGGAACTGCCTTAGCTCTCTCTCTAGATGAGTTTCTCCTGGCCATGAAGGGTTCACGTAATCTGCCCCACCCTGCCCACGTCTGGTGAGCACGAACTTGCTTTGGCAGCAGCCAAGTGTAAATCCTGCACTGCGTTAAATCTGCCTAACACATCGCATCCTACTCAAATTCGTCATTAAGGTTAGGTGGGCTTATAAATTATTAAGAAGGGTGAAGTGTTACTTAATTTCCCTTTCTCTTAATATTTAATAGTGTGCTACAACAATTGGGCACGTGATTTAATTGACTGAATACAGAACCGGTGCTGATACGTACTCGAAATAAAGAGAGACGAAACCAGTTATTCCATTATTTACATAGGGGCGAAGAATCTCAGGCTGTTGGGACCAGTGGAGGAACAGGTGCTTAAACCTTACAATAGCTAAAGGAAGCCAAGTATTCACACATGGCCCACTCTCCCAGCTCGGCAGATTTTCCGGACTCTCCAAAGGAGTAGCGTCGCACCTTTTCTTGGCCCTTCTATGGGTGGATCTGCCCCTAGATGACATTTGTACACGGTATTCTCCCAACCAAATGCAGATATGACCAGGTTGGAGGGGGTTCCCCAGCACACCAAGTGACCTGTGGTACATATACCACAGCAGGGGCTACTAACAGGGGAAGGAGCTGCAGTCTTAGCCTCCTTGAATCCATTTCTGCGCAGGTACCCTGGATAACCACATTTTGCCTAAAAAGCAGTTCAGCTCCATTGGCTGAAGGACTTAGGAAGGCATGAGAGTGACTGAACCTAAGTTTCATTTCACCTGGACCTTTGCAGCTGCCGGCTTCAACAGCTGTATCCGAGCAAGTTGTCCATACAATCAACAGAAAGAAAACGGGGACGGCTAATCCCGTCCTGAAATAAGTATTTTCCACCATTAGAAATGCCCATTTCTCTCCACCAAGTGCAAAGGCAGCTAGGATGACTAGGTCAGGTGTAGATGTATATATTGGTGTGTATATATATATAGATAGATGGATAGATAGAGAGACATAGATGATAGATATAGATGATATAGATAGATATAGATATAGATGATATAGATATAGATATAGATATAGATATATAGATATAGATATAGATATATAGATATAGATATAGATATAGATATAGATATAGATATAGATATAGATATAGATATAGATATAGATATAGATATAGATATAGATATAGATATAGATATAGATATAGATATAGATATAGATATAGGTAGACACAGCGGCCCTTTGAGCCGCTTCAACCCAAAGCAGCCAGTTGAAAGATCAGTGCACTGGCAGACGCTGCCCATGCAAGAGCCGCGTCTTGCAATTATTCTCCTTCTGCTATCAGCAGTCAAGAGAAACACCCATGATTGCATCCATAAAAGTAAATAACACAGGATAGGACCAGTTATTTGGCCCTGTAGGCAAGAGGCATGCCGCTGTTTGCATCTATACAACTGAAATCCCTTTTCCTCTCAACAAAATAGCCCTGTCTCTACTTCTTACTGAGAACAGCCCTTGGCTTATGCAGAACTGTGCCCAGCTATCATCTGCAAGAGCTAGTTGGTACGGTTCCTTGTTCACACAAGTGGACAAGATGGGTCATTCTGGACTATGCTTAAGCCCCAAACCTGTTTTATTACTTGTGCAGATACAGTTGCAGGTGAAGAGAGATAAGAATATTATAGGTTCTAACGTCAGTAATGTTTATTTAATTCTCAATACAATTGCACGCAACACAGAGGATGATTGAATAAGATTGAATTTTTAAGGACAGGGACACCTTTTCACTGGTGCACTTCATTAAATAATGCTGCATACCTAGAAAACAGGCCATCACTAAATTGTTATGGTTTCTCTTACTACAATACCTAGAAATTCCATTCATGGTCCAGGTTCCTATAGGCTATGTACTAGGCTATTTACAAAAAAAAGAATAAAAAAGGGATCCTTTGATTCAGATAAAGCACTGTTACACCTTTTATAAGATGACATTCAGAATCATGTTGCTTGGTTTCTAAGACTTAGAAAACACAAAAATAATACCAAAACACATTTTCCTTTTTTTTCGTAAGTTTTTTGGAGAAGTCAATCTCAACTGCTGTTACTTAGTAGGAAACCTGGATTAAAATACAGGTACTTCTGACATTTTAACCTAATGCTGCAGCCACTACTCTGCAGTGTAGTGTACTGCAGTGGTACACTACTATAGTACTAGTAGTGCTCTGTCTATAGTGTAGGAAAATGTCACAAATAATTCACCGAAATGTTTCTTTTTTTGTCTAAGATGTCCTTTGTGTGTGCACCTATTTCTGCTATCCATGATTGTGCAGGAAAATCAATGTCCTCTGCAAAAATCAACCAGCAATCAAACTTTTACAATGACATTATTGGTTTCTATGAAAAATATATATATTGCTAGCTATCTCACCATAGAACAAAATGTATACGCATCCAACTGCAGAAATTACCAACATCCTGCTGTTCTTTTGCCACGTCGTGTGCCTTTAGGTTGCTAGTTGATGCAACTGTAATGTTAACAGTAGCTGGCATGATTGGCTGGGACTCAGTACCAATTTATTTTGGGGCATGATGGAATCAAAATATCCATTGTAGAGCCTTACGCCTGCTTTATACCTCATTGCAAAATTATTATAGCTGTAGCTATGCACACTTAAACGATTTCAGTGTATGCCATACTATAAGTTAGCGGAAGGGAATCTCACTATTCTCTACAGGGTTCAAAAACCTCAATAAAGGTTTGCCAGTTTTGTTTTTTTTTTTTTTAATCCAATTACCAAGTGGCAAAAACACATTTACAGCAAAAGTTAATAGTGCATGATTGTGAAACAGCAATCTAGCTCATGAGCACTGTGTCCAGCAAACGCTATGGGCAATGTGATTCAGCTGCTGATGAAGAAAAATCCACTGCTGTTACCACAGTACATTGATCTATTCCAAACTAATTTCGTAATTCCAAGGATTGCATTGGTTGCTCTTGAAGATTTGGCAAGCTCATTAAGGGCGGACGGAAACAATTTGTACATTGTATATCAACATTAGCAACTAAACTTTATTTTCATTTTACTTTTTAAGGTTTTTAATTTAGCTTTTGTCTAGAGAACGCGCTTGAGCTGTGTTTGTAGGAAGAAATATTATTTTTACAGTGCAGAGGAGAAGAAAAGAAAAATAAAGCTGTAAAATGTCATGAAAAGCTGTCTGCTACAGGGGCAATATTTCTCTCCTGACAGAAAAGCTCCATGTTCTTTTTCCAAAACCCCTCACTAAACTCAGAAACATTGATCCAGACATTTCTATTGCTTCCTTGCTCCACAGGTTGATTACATACTTCACGAAAACTCAGAGCTGCTGTAAATTTTCAAGCAAGAGAAAGCATAACCCTTACCCACACCGCAGCAGAATGGCATTTCTACTTGCCTCACAGCCTTCCCACCCACCATTTCCATTCACGGCCTCGGGACGGATCAAAATATTAAGCAGCGTCAAGCTGTAAGGTAATGTAAATACGAAGTAAAAGTAACGCTTTGCTCTCAAATGTCTGGAAAAGCAACCAGTTATTTTAGTAATTAGAAGAGTCCTTTTTCAAAAAGTGCCACGAAGTGCTAGAAGAACTGAGGTCAAAATCGGGATTTTTGTTGTTGTTGTTGCTTGAATATTAGTTCCCTTTAAAAAGCACCAGACTGGGCTTAGTCCCTGGTGTAAGTCTTGCACCTCATCACTTTCAGGCACTCAGCCGGTGCCCAGTTTCAAGCGCAGGTTTACTGGGAAGGGGATTACCTTCTTACAGTGGGTCGTCTCACTATCACAGATCTCCCCTTTCTCCTTGCTCTTTCTCCAGGACTTCCCCACTTCAACACAGCCTTTTGGAGCTTCTTTCCATAAACCATTCATTTAGCCAGAAAAAAATCCTACTGAAAGCTGCCTTTTTCTTTTTCTTTTTTTTTTTTAATTAAAAATAAAAAGAGAAAAGGGAAAGCGGCAAGGGATTTTTTTATCCAAAAACCAAAAATACCAGAATCAAAATAGTTGTTGACTACAGTAATAGTGTAGAAAGTAATTGTAACCAACAGGACTATATGAGAGAGATCAAAGTGGGGCAAAAGAAGAAGACATTTTCTTAAGCTGTTGAATTATGGTAGTGACAAAGGATAGGAGGAAGAATGAAAAGACGCAGAAATACAAGACAGCAAAGGAATTATTCTGGATTGAAAGAAGAAAGTAAACTCCTTGCCAAAATTCAGTAAAGGTGCCTAACCTGGATGAGTGCTGAAAATAAACACCACAGAAAGAGTGCCACAGAGATGTAAAGCTGTACAGGAGAGAAGCAGCGTTAGAGAAAAGTAGGAATGACAGCACTAGTAAGGAAAACAGAACTAGGAGGAGTGACAGGAGTCATTAAGTCCAGCTTTCTGCTATCCCACATGTAGGTACTTGCTACTGGGAAGATGGCTCCCACGCTTTCCGAATTCACTTTCATGCCGTGCTTCTTGGTTTGAAAATTTCTTTTATCTATCACTTGCAGTTTCTGCTTGTCCCTAAAATTCTTTCCAAGATATTTAATCTCTCCTGTCAGATTGGGATATTTTCCTACATGTCTCCCCATGTTCTTGGTGTACAAAGTCCAGACAATTTCTGTATTTTTAACTAAAGGAAATTCCAAGTTTCCTTTAGGTTTGACTGCCTGAATCTGCACATAGCTGACTTCATTATCTCACTTGAGATTATTAAAGATTGCTTTTTAAAAAAAAAAAATTAAGATGCCCAGCTACAGATATACTTCAGCTTTTCCTTCCATTGAATTCAATTTGAATCATATTATGATTGCTTGATTCAAGACCAGCTCTTCTATGATGTTTTAATTTTTTATTGAAACAAAGTCTAAACTAGCACTATCTCTTAGTTCAGGAATAGTTGGTGAAAAAAAACCCCGTTAGTGTAGCAGTAAGTATCTAAATCCAGTATTACAGATATGGAAGTGTGATCTCATGCTCAGATAAATACATGTTAGACATTACTAATAGCAGCGTTGTGGTCATGATCTGGTTTTGTAATGGTCTAACATACAGCTGGAAAAGGGTGGACGGAATGGATAAAGAAATGGATAAGCTTCTGGACTCATGAGATGTAGCATGGAAAGAACAAAACTGGAACATGGCTAAGACACTGGTAGATGCATATCCCAAATAGTACGTGCAGTTCTGGACCCCAGTGTCAAAAAGGATCCAGTAGTACTAAAGAAAGAGAAGAATAACAAAGATAAGAAGGTATACAACAGTTCCCAGGCAAAGAACAGCTAAATAAACTAGGGTCCTTCAGCAGTGAAAAGATATGCAACAGGGTCTATAAATCCTGAGTAGCGTGGAGAAATAAAGCAGTCCCACATTGTTCTTCTTAATAAAAGACAGAAAGAGTCTTACACGAAATTAGCAGATCACACTGTCAAACAAAGGACAATTTTTTCCTCATAATTTGTAGTTAAACTGCAGAACACTTAACCACAGCACGTTTGTGGATGCTTAATGGTTACCTGGGTTCGAAAAGCAAATGGACAAACTAATGAAGAAAAAAATCAAAGTCTCACAAGTATAGAAACATGATCGTTACGTCCAAAAGTCCCTGAGCTGTAAATCACTCAAAGGTGCACTGGGCATGTATCACCGCAGGTACTTCTCTAGGCACTTGCTGTTGGCTGTGCTGGAACTGGGCTAATGGGATTTCTGCTTCAGCGCGATACAGTCATTCTTATATTGCTATTAGCACCACTCAATTTTCGTACAACTTGGCTTCGGTGTATATTGGGAAATAAAAGTAACCCATAATGACTGAACTTCTAACAGTTTCCTTCCCTCTTCCTGCAATAGAGGACTGCACACAATTCAAACCGGATGAAACTCCTAGCCCTACGCCAGAACTTCCCTTATCCTTCTTTTTTTTTATGATTCTGGATCAGACTCTCTCTTTTCCCTGGAAGCCCTCTCTCCAGGGATCTGTGAAGACAGATCCTTCATGCAGGAGGCCGAACCAAAAGGGTCACAGCTGTAGGAGCCAGCTAACGGAGGCTAAGAATTTTCTTGCCTTGACACTGCACCATTTACTCTGCCTCCTCAATATTAATCTTTTTCTAGATGGTATTTTAACCTACATGTATCGCTTTAAATGCTGAAAAAAACACCCTATAAAAATATTATTAAATATGGGGCCTGTGAAAAGCTGCCACTGACTAGCAGGATTTGAATCGTGTCCACGGCGTTGATCTATTCTGCCTGCAAAGGGAATTAAATTAATGTCAAAGTCTCCTGGCCAATACATATCTACATCCAGAAAATGGAAAGCATCTTGATTCTTGCAATAGTGGCACTGAGCTGACTAAAATAATATCCTTTTCACTGCCATTATACTAACACAATATAATTGGGGAATTGCTAGAGTCCCTATATTTAATTTTAGTGCCTCGGCAAATGATCCTAATAGCCTAATGGCTAGATGCTGCTGCTGCTAATGCTGTTCAATTGACTAGGTTTCAAAGTGTATCAATGAGTCTTTTAAGTATCCACTAGAGCTGTAAGGTTTCAGATTACAGCTCTTAAACTATATGTGATCTCTAATGAAAAAAGGGGGAAAAAAAGGAATTGATAAAGCAAGCTAAGGCAGCAAAGTCAGCAAAAATGGCACAGGCGATCCAACTTCACTCTATAACCGGGTGAGCACATAAATTACATTTGGTCAGTAAATAATACACCTGGGAAAGTAAGCAACAATGCAAATAATAATCCATTTTTTAATAATTAAATCTTAGGTAGGCCCTCATTTGGTCACAATGATATTTTTTTTATAGAACTATAAGTATAATCATGGGATTTGTAAAAAATAAAAAAATTGCCTTGTAGCTTTTTATGAAAATTAACGCATATCCAGTATTGATCCTGATTTGTGCATGTTAAAACAAGTCTCCTTGGGTAAAATATTCTTAAAGTCGATAATATGCTGTAATCTCATGTGACACTAATAAAATAACACAAATGACAATTCATTTTTTGTTTACTTGTCTCTTCTTTAATGGATTGATAAATTTGGTTAAAAAAAAAAGAAAACTAGATCTTGGTGCATAGTAGGCATATTTCTAAAACAGTTCTGATTGATTTTTGGAGTCATTTTTGAAGAAACAATCAATCTTTAGAATTCTTTCCTGAAGCATATTTTAAGGGCTGTTGATGTATGTTGTGCGTATCACAAACACCCAAAATGCAGCGCTGAAGGTCTTAATCCAGCAAACACTTTGCACTTGCTTCCCCCAAGCATTTGCTTCCTCCGAACGTACAGGAAGCTCCGCTGAACTCAGCGCGGCGCCGCTGATTTCACAGATTTTAAATTGAGCATATGTGTTTGCAGATTCCAGCCTACAAGAAGCTGAGATATTACAGAAAACAGTTCTGTCATAATCAGAGTTTAGCTGTGTGCGACGCCAGCTGTATTTATTTCAAATTGCTCCAAATTAAGATCGCAGCTTAATTAATCCCCTTCCTCAAGTAGCTGTATTTTGCAACCTCTTGGAAAGGGAATAGGAAACGGGGAAGGTGCTGTCATGATAGTGCTAAGAACTACATGAATTTACTGAGACAAACAGAACAACCTTGAAACTATTCTTCTGACAAAGTCAATATTGCATCTCCTCAGTTATGGGAGAGGGAGAGAGAAAAATAAGTTAATTTACTCAACCTGTACAAACTGCTAAGAGGAAGGTAGGGTTTCAAGGTGTTGAGATGCTTTTGAATTTTGCTGGTTAGGCCAAGTATTTTCACAAGAGCAACCTCAGTAGTCTCAGTTGATATTTTGGTGGTCACATAACAGAGCTGAGAGCTCAGTAAATGGTAGGAAAAAATAAAGTCTGAATGGGGAAATGGCACCAACCTATCTTTTCAGAGCAGAGGTGGATTTGGAACAGCAAGCACTACATGCGCATGAAAGAATAGTTCTGCAGGCAGCAGAAACAAAATTCTGTATTTGGGCTACAAGGTAGAGCTCCCATGGCAACAGTCTCATTTCTAATAGGGAAAAGTCCACGCTGAAATGGAAAAGTTCAGCTTCCCGCAGCGGAAACATACTCTTCCTCGTCTGGATTTACATGCTTCTTGGGCAGGGGACAAACAGTCTCCATACGTAAGCATGATGACATAATTCTAATTTTTTTAGAGGAAAAAGGACTAAAAAAGCATTTACTGGACCTGATTGTAACACACTGTGAGTTCAGTAGAAATGTTCACAGACCCCATCTATAGGTAAACTTGCTACCTTTTGACACTGACTACTGTTCAGACACCAGTTTCCTACGTTCTTGGATTTGGGTTGTCCCCAAATGTGACCAAGCTGTACTAAACAGAAAACAGGCAAGGCAAAGCAAAGCTCTTTCCTCTTCTAAACAGTCTTCTCTTTTTGTTTTCCTTTTTTTTTTTTCTTTAAACATTTAATTTCTAAGAAAAAATCCTGCCTTCATAGGTTTTCTAAAGCAGGAAGATTGTCAATGCCTGGCAATTTTTTAATAAAATGTACTAATTGCTACAATAAACAAATCAATAACAAATTCACAACACATTCATAGTGCTGCCATTTTTTAGTTTACTGCTTCTGAAATAACCCATGGAATTATTTTGACTTAATAAAAGCACAGGGGAATATGTTATATGTAAGCCATTTCGATTTAACAAATTACACACCCTCAAAATTCCAGTTTAAACCAGTTAAATTCTCCGGCTAAACAAGTTTTCGGTGATCGTCCTCCACTGTGAAAAGATCTGTTCCGGAGACAGATTAACCTACGTGCTTTCTGATATCTGTAGGTATGCAGATATTGGCTGAAATACCTTCCTACCTCTTCCTGATTCAATTTAAAGGAAACAGATTACTTGAATTAACATTACCTATTAAGACCTTCGCTTTGTTTTTGCCCGAAACAGCCCCGCTTGGAGTCTTAAGCTTCTAGAAATTCCATCCGGCCCTCCACCGTTCATTAAAACAAACACTGCCCATTTTCTTATTTGCAGTCCTGCCATCTCTCCGCTGAAACAAAAGGGTAGATTGTCTGCTGCAGGAGACACCTGGAAGGTGCACAAAGTACAAAGGCCAGAATTCAAAGGAGTTCCCAGTGTATTCAACAAGCAATTACTTCTGCTTGTGATGGGAGACTGTCAGCTTCAAACACGAGGCATTCTTTGGAAAGATTAGTCCAAATTACATTTTATTACATTGGCCTGCTTGGCCGGCCTAAACTTCATCTCGTTCTTATTCTAATGGAATTCAATCAAGGGTATTAATATATTGTTTATGACATGTTTGGAGTTCTTGTGTTATCAGCTTGCATTCATGAGAGGAGCTTCAAACAGTATCAGATAACAGTGAGCTGGATGTTGGATGTTGTACAGCACAGGGGATTTTATCATCTTGTTGAACCAGTGGCAGTGATTAAATTAAACTGTCTGAACAAAGCTTTTGCATGTCAGGCTGTTGAATGGCAAAATGAAAGAGTGACACACTTCAAAGATCAAGGAGAGAGAGAGCTGGAAAACCATACTTATGTAACTTCTTATTTAATATATTGAATAACTGAACCATTGGCTGCCCGGGCTTTTACTAGCAAATAATCAGAACAAAATATTTTATGCATTCTAGCATGAATTCACTCCATGTGAATGCCAAGGTGCATACGAAGTTCTCATATCGTCGTTACTTCTCTCATCTTAGTGAGCACCACACTAAACCTTACTAGTTTTTTTCCTGCCATACTTTTGAAAAACTCCCAGAAAACTTGATTTATGCCAATTTCCCTTACAGCTTAGTTTTCATATTTGCCAGGCCCAAAGGCACAATTCTTACATCTTCTCCAAAATGAGTGATACCAACATTCATAATTTGGTAGATGCCAACAGACCTGTTTGTGGGAATAAAAAGTGTTTGTAAAAGTAGGGGCTAAAATAACCAGACCCCAAACTCTTGAAATGCAATGTGGTTAATAACTTAACATTACATTTTAATACCAAATTAAAAGAAAAAAGAAAAAGAAAAAAAAAGAAAAACAGGGCTAACATAACATGGAAAGACTGGTTGAAAGAAAATAAAATAAAAAACAAATTAACGACCTACATGCTATCCTCCCAGAGTGACTGGTTTCGGAAAATAACTACTTCAGGCAAATTTCATTTGGATACGTGAGAGCTTTAAATGTGTAGAGCATGATTTACAGTATAGCATACAACTTGCTAATATTTTTGGTATGAACTTAGATATCTTCCTTCTACCAAATCTTACGTAAACAAATACTGCTACCATTTCATCTATTACACTGCAATCTCCATAAAAAATGACTTTCTTCTAAAATCCTAAATAAGAGAGTCCTAGATTTAAAATAAATAGGCTGAACCAAAAGGCAATTTCTGTTACAAGGTTTAGCTGAATCTTCACTGCGGATGGATTATTGGCTAGGTATTCATTTTTTTTTATTCATTACTAGCCTGAGTCAAATTTTAAGAAACACCGGAATGATTTTCTTTCACTCTATCCAGAACCCAGAATAGGTCTTGACCTTGTTCAGGGTGTTAACATAATATGAATTATCATTTCTTATCAATAATGATTTCTTCCCATTACTTTACTGTGCACATTTAAACAAACTTTAGTACGCTTTCTGCATAAATAAATACATTTCCTTTATTTATACAGCAAGAGTAATTTGTTTTCATGTGCAAAAATGAAAGCATCCTTATTTTTGTATCAGAGCTGTGACTTAAAAACCATCTTCTTCAAAACTTGTAGTGTTTTTATTTGATAGTAATAGTCTTCCTTCTAGTAGAGCCATAGTGCAATGACATCCATTAACATTCAAAACTAGAGAACGCTTTCAAATTCAAATCTACTTGAGATGGTACAGTGGCAGAAATGGAGCCTGAGGGAAAGAATTTTGAGAATAAACAGAGGACCAGCCCATCAAAATATTCCACTGTGTATGTCGGTTTTTATAATTGGTGGTACATATGTGTGCATGCATGTTTGTATTTCATTGCAGATCTATGAATAAATCAAGATTTCATATTTATGGCAAACAGGCGACATATTAGGTGTTTCAGTGTACTACAGTCTTTATGCTATAGTACAAAGACATCTAATGATCTGGTGCATATTTAAGCATATATATGCGTGTGTGCTAATTTAAGAAAAAAACACACAATAACTTACTGGAGTCACCTGTTTATGTTAGACATTTCAGGAATTTAAAACGATGATTTACTAAATGTGTAATTTTTATTTGTTTGATCTTCCTCTGTTTTCATCATTAATTAGCACTGTATATGAGAAAACTTAATAGCTGAGTAACATGAGATGTTGTACTTGCTTAGAAAACGTAACTGTTTGGTTTTCATTGCAAAAAGTAAATATTAAAAGTTCACTACTTATGAAGCATGGGCAATCTAACCAAAATGATGTAACCATTTTACTAAGTAACAGGTCTGTTCTACTATTTTCCAAGCTATGTTTCAGTTTAGTTTTTCAAATAATTATACCTAAAATAAGTATAAAAATGCTGGCTTTAGTATCCTGCAAGTTTCTAAAGTCTGCTGAGATGAACAGCGTTATAGTGGAAGGAATTCAAGAAGCTCTTCTCTTTAATTTTAGTTTTGCTACTACAGAAGGCCAAAAAATGGGTCTCATTATTCATGCGCATATTCATGTAAGACAAGGAGAATGTGACCCACGTTGTATACCAAGTTACCACATCCCTCTGTGTTGCTATAGACTGGGGTTTTTTCAGTCTATAGACTAGAATAAAAAATGCCTAGTACTACCTACACAGGCAACATGTATTTTTATTGTGCATAAGCATACGTATATATGCACTGGGCTTTGGGGCTTTATTCTTTCGCTTGCCTATTATAGGTGTAATTCACTAGTAAGGAGGGTGAAAGCATTGAATAGCCATCAGATTATTCTAATGGTTGAGAATTTCCTCCGGTGTCTTTTAGTTACTCTCTGATTTACTGACACTTTCCAAATCAGACAACTTTCAGACATCTGTAATATAAGGCCCTCAGCCTGTGAACATTTATACATCTGACCAGTCCCACTGCGCTCAGCAAAAATGCTACGTGAATAATGGTAGTTGTGCCTCTGAGAATGGAATTCACCTGATCAATAATAAAAGACTGTGTCTAGTTTAATCTAGATAATTAGCAGATTAATATAATTTGATTTATCCATAACAGTAGTCTGAAACAAGTCAGACTGCGCCCCCAAAATGCATCTCTCCACCAACAAACAAACATGCCTAAGGCAACTAGCTCAGTAGCAGACCTCATTATGGCAAATGTGAAGTTAGACCAGGTGAATCTCCAAACTAAATATCTGCAAAGTCAGGTTCTAGCATGAGGGAAACGGGTCTCCGTCATGAACTATTCGAGTGCATGGGAATTCTTCTGTAACTCATGAGGGAAAAATAAATATATTCAAGAGAGGATTGTAATCCAAAGCAGGAACACAATGAAGGCTCTCATGAGCTATATGGGTATGAAAGAATCCACTAACACTCTTCGAGCCGTTCGTCCCTTATCATCAACCTTTCTTAAATAGGTTCACTTCAAATAATAGTAGTTTGTTAATTATACTCTCAACAGCAAAATTCATATTTACTTTTCTGCAGATATAAAACAGAAAGAGCGTTGTGCTTCAGTGGTACTACTCACCATAGAAATATCTCCATTTCAGGAAAAATGACATTTGGGCTTCATTCCCTCTATTGCTAAGGACTTCCAAACCCTGGATAGGGTCTGGGGAAAGCTGCTTGTGAATTCCTTTCCTTACTGTGCTATTCCATACAAAGTCACGCAGGCACAGGCTTAAATACTCCCGCATTTTCTATGCGCTAATTCATGAAAGTACTTCAAACTACTATCGAAGCAGCAGAGTCCTGTTTGTCTAGTAAAAGCCTCATTTAGAAGAGCACTCAACAGCATGACTTTCTGCAGCTAGAGGCCACATCACTTCAACTGGAATGCCTGAGGAGTCTGTTCCCATTCCTTATATCTAGGAATGTATTAATTATTCTTAAACATGGCTATTAGAAGTGCTAGCACATCAATATAAAGCAAAGAAAGAGGCAATTTAAAGTGTGCAAAAAGGAGCAAGGCAATATTTTACCGTCTGAACCGTATGCTTGTGTTAATACTTGTGGTCAGAATCCATCATCATGCATCAACGCATGCCAGGTCATATCGGAAGGAAGCACTACTCTCACTGGCAGCCATAGCATGGATCAAAAGACCAGAGTGATATGCTAATTTGGTTTAAGATGAATAAGCATGTCAGCCGCAGCATTTTATGTAAAACAGAACTTGTGAAGTTTTACAATCAGGTAGACACCAGAAAGGAATTACAATAATCCACCTTGGAGGTGACAGAAGTACTATATGGATTAGCATTTCGGCTGCGGCCTGAGAAAATATTATCCTCAACCCAGCAACAGCAAGCACATAAATGAGTAAAAAGTGTAGTGAGGATGGCATGTAAACGACCACTAAAGAACACAAAGAGTAAGATGACTATGATTATCTCTGGCAAGGGATACAGGGAAAAATGCGGCTACAGACAAAGAACACGAGGAATCTATTGAAGTACTTATATGTGGCTTTTATCTCCATAGTATCTGAAACACCTTTGTGCCTTTATCTGAAGGCCCTTATTCATCAATACATTTTAAAAGGCAATTTGAGATACATCCAAGAGAGCTAGAAAACTCTAGGCAGTGCCTAGTAAGAGAGAGGGTGACTCCTACTACTCGCAGCGCAGGGCTGCGAGAGATGCTAGCTCCTGAAATGCTCCTGAATGACTAGGTAGCTGCCACGGCCCCAAAAGGAGCTATTCCTCCTACCTTCACTCCTGACTTGAATAACGAGGGATTTTTTTTCTTTTTCGTATATAGTTCGACGCTGTGTCCTTCCCTCTTTGCATAAACATTACCGTCGACAAAATGGGATGTTGCAAAAATCACTGGTGTATAACGTGGCTGGCTACTTGAAAGTGGGGAGTCACACCGAGAGCGTAGCAGGCCAGTGAACTTGGCTTTGAAGTGGCTACGAATAAGCTTACCGAAGCAATTAAAATATTTGTTTAACATTCCATCTTAAACGTTTGCACTCTAGGAAGCACTTGTACAAGTTCGGGAGCATTGGTTAGGCCTCCATCCTCTAGTGAGAGAAATGGTGCTCTACGCTGCTTACAGGGCAATTATTCTGGACGTGACTTTAAAACCCGAAGCTTATGTTAAATGTACATACTAACATTCCCGTGCTTCATTTTGTATGAACAAGGATTTGCCGAGTGCCAACGTACCTAATATTTCCTCGGGGAATTATGCTGGGCATGGTGTGAGTCTAATTTAAACCATTATAGGAATATAACATATAAAATGCAAAGCTTATGCATTTTGATAAATATGGATATAATTTCTTTTTGCTTTGCTGGGATAGGTTACACCTGGACAGGTGTTTTATGGGGACATTCCCCATGAAACTGATTATCCTTATTCTATTGAATGCCAACACGCATTTTAATTGAGAAAATATTATCGCACATTCAGTGTCAAGTAGTTTAATGGTGTTTAACCAGGTGCTAAATAAGTGTCAAATACTAAGCTCCACACTTCTAATATGTATGTTGCAAAATAAAGATTAAGCAGGTATATTTCACGTGTACATAACCAGGCACAATTCTTGTACTGAGCAGCAAATAGATAAATAAATAAGGCTTAAGCGTACAGGATCTAAATGAGTGGAGCTAGATTCACAGCTTTACTAACACATGAAAATAATTTTATAGGAAATATGTCATGCAAACCCCACCAAAGTAGCATGTATAGTTGCAATGGTATTCCATGTATTCCTGCAAATTTTATGCTTTATATTAATTTGCAACAATGAGCAGTTTGATAAGTAAATCAGTGTGAGAGCTGTATGAGCTTCGTTACACAGCCACATACTTTTACTGTCACTGTCTTTGTCACTCCTCTATCCTGCTACTCTTCTCTGTGTGTCAGAATAGAAATTGGCTTGTGAACTTCTTCAGAACTTCATCAGAAGCTGCATTATATTAAAATAACTTTATCACTCCCCCTTTTTCTTCTCGATTTAGATCATGAAACATTAGAAATGTCCCTACCTTTCTGTCTGACTCAGAGCAGCAAATAACAATGTTTCCCCTCGTATTTTCGTAGTTCAGGATGCTTTAAGTGTTGCTAGGCTGTGTGGGAGCTGCTTAAACTTCTCACCCTCCAAAGAATGACTCTTACTTTCCAAAAACATTTTGGACAATTGAAGAACGTCATAGTCCTGGCCACCACTTAGGCCGCCTGGTTCTTGCGAGGTTTGTAGTCCGAGCGTCTGTTTAGCTTGTTCGTAGGCAAAACCTTTGGACTACAATGCCCGTGAGAAAATATTTAGCTTGTGATAGATTTGGGCTATGCTACCGTAAGGGAAAAATAAACAAATAACAACTAAGTACATCTTTCAAGGCCTATTTTTATATAGTCTCCCCTAGACAAAAGAATCAACAAGACACTTGCAACAGTGCCATCTGGTGACCCCCATACAGTCGGCACTAACAACAGGATTCGTTTTCAATAGTTACTAAAGTTTGTAGCACAAAAGATGCCCACTATAATTAGGAATGTCTTAATTCTCACTTTAACCAGTAAAAAACAAATGAGTTTCCATCTTGGCTACTGATTATTGGTCTGGGGTCAGGGAAGTGCTCTGATTACTTCCTACATTTATAAACAGCAGACAAAAAAGACATATAAAATTCTAGAAAATAAAAATATTAAAATATTACATCATATGTTAATATACACATACTTGGAACTACAAAGGAGCTAATTACATACAGTTAAGGAAAATAGTGGGATGAAGGAAAAATTAAGCAAAAGATCTTTAGTCTAGTGTTATATATTCAAAAAGCTGGAGAAATAAAATAAATCTTGAATTAGCACTAATATTGTACCATTCTTTTGAAAGGGCAACTGTGATGACCCAGGTAACTTCAGGCCAGTAAGCATCACAAAAAACCCGTGGAAAATTAATGGAAAAGCTAATAAGCTGATGTGGGATTCAATTAATACAAAATTAAAGGAATGAATGTAATTAACGATGGTCAACACGGTTTTGTAGAAAATAGGTCTTGTTAAATAAAACTTACTTCATTCTTTGATGGGATTATTAATTTGGTTTATAGTCAAGTCACTGCTCTATCTGTAACTGCATACTTTTGGACTTCTGTAGGGAGTTTTGTCTTCAGAAATGTTTGTTGATTTTTGGTTGTTTTGTTTTAATGGCCTTAACAATCTCAGTAAAAAACTCCTTTCACAGTATTCAGAAATGGCTAAATCTTCCAAAATTCAGTTTCCAAAAGCAAAGACATTATTGAGACTTGATTCAAATAAGGGCAGGACATATACATAATGCAATATATATACATGATATATACATATATAGCATATATATAATGCAAGAGCAGACAGAAGCAAGAGCGCCCATCCTGATTTTAGCAGGGTGCTGCAAGGTTCGGTAGCTGAGCTGACGCTTTGTCATTGATAACCTGGAACCAAATGAAAAAACTGTTGCTGATGTGGTTGGCAGACTACACACCAGCTGACAGAGTGGTAAACTTAAAGACGAGACAGACAGAAAGAAGGATTTTGATCTGTTCAGTAAGGTGTACCAATTCAAACGTAACCCATTTTCATGCAGCCACATGAAAAGCTAAAGGACTGGGCACAAGTTGGGCCGTACTTAAAAAGCAGAGGACCACGTTCTGCAAAACGGTAACTCCAGAAAGGACTTAAGGGGTCGCTGAGAAAGCGTAATTCAAAGGGAACCGCGAGTGTGATACTGGAGCAAAAGAGTGGGTAGGGCAGAACGATGTTATCTCCGCACACAGCGCAGGTGGGATCGCAATCAGACGGAAGGGAAGGCAAAAAACCCACACACTACAGAGAAGACCAGAATGAGCACAGGCGAGAAAAAGAAAAACGCTTTACAGAAAGGAAAACCCTTTCAGCTTATCAAAAAGAAGACAGAGTGGTGACTTGATTATAATAGCTCCCTCAGGAGAAAATCCCACAGACTACAGGGTTCTTTAGTTAAGAAGGAAAAAGCATAACAAGCAGCTGTGTACTGAGCTCAAGCCAGATAAATTAAAACAAGAAATAAGGCACACGAAGTTTAATAGTGGAGATGATTAACTATGGAACAAACCAACAAAGGAACAGTGGATACACTATCTCTATTAATGTCTTCAACTCAAGAATAAATGTCTTTTTGGATATGCTTTATCTAAACACAAGTTATTGAACTCAGTAGAGAGGCTGTTGGGTGAAATTCAAAGGCTTGTGAAATACAGGAAGTCAGAGTAGATGATCTAATGGGAATATTTGCAAAGACTAATCTTAGCCTCAGGATACTAGTCTCCTTGGGTTACCTCTTCAGTCAATAGAGAGTTTCCTTTAGAGAGCAATTCAGAGACAAAGAATAACTTTAGTGCTCCGTTTTGCCCCTCTCCACCGAGAGCTTGCCTCTCTCCACTGACTGCAGAGAAAAACAGGGGTTTAAGGATAGCTGAAATCATGTGGGGTTTTCGCTAAAATACCACCACCCTGAAGTATAAAATTACAATATTATTAAATATTTGGGGAAGGGCTTAGTGGGGTGAACTGTGGGGAAGACAGGTATGGGGATGGGGACAGCTCTCTCTTCACTAATTAACCCTTGATAACCAATCTGATTATGCTGGGAGCTACAGCTTGTCCCCAGAGAGATTATTGTCTATGGTGAGAGGCTGAGGATTAACATGGCATTTCTTTCCCACCCCCTTAAATATCTTACTTCAGGAAATCTCCATCCTTCCTCCATTCCCCTCTCACTTTGGAGGCCGCAGAAACAGAAACAGATTTGGTAGACAGAAATGAGCTCCTGGCCAGAGGACAGGTGAGAGAATTCATCCTGTTTCTACTTTCTTTTTTCACTCCTGGAAATGGCAGGAGTTGTCTTAATTCTTACTTAGGCTACTACACTTAATGAATGTGGCTATTTATTCGGTATTTACTTTAAACTGTGATGCTACTATGGTATTGGTACATCCATTGATATATCCTCACCAGGGAGGCAAGTCTTCCTACACTAGAATTAGTCTACCCTTATCTCAATTGTGCCTTCTTGTCTTAAACGGTGTAGGTTGCTGACTAACTGCCAGAAAGTACGTAAACACCGAAAGGGAAAAGCTAAAACGGTTGTGAACTACAGAGGGTTGCAGAACTTCCGTCAGTGCAGTTTCTAAGACAGTCTGTGTACATTTTATTCCTTTGAATGAAAGGAAGAAGATGCTGCTACAGATTATCTATGCTCAAAACTCTCCCTGCTGTGGCTATTTTACTACTGGTATATCCCATCTGAGTAAAAGTTAAATGCATAAAATACAAAATGTTAAGTGCTTAGACGTCAGTTCTCTCTTCCGTGAGCCAAAGTCATGCAATCAATAGCACACTTTTTTATTCTTCCTCCTAGTTTTAAAATGTTTAAAAAAAATAAATCAAAAGGTTAAACTGCACCAATCCTTCATTAAACTGGAAATTGATCCTAAAATACTATTTATTAGAATCCATGAAAAACTAACAGAGGGATATTTAACAAAGCTGCAGCAGTGGTTGCAAATGTTTGCCTGCCATCTAGTGGAATATGCAACAGTTTTCAGTAATATTTATATTTATCCTCCTGCTTTATGTTTTACAAATATTGGGAGTTCTTAAAAAAATAATTACAGAAGTAAGGATGAAAAGCATGAAGAGTAAGGGTATCCTTCTCATAAATTTCTTCAATTGCTGCAAAGACAAAGTAGTCATCTCTGTGGACACAAAGGTCTGTAACACAAATCAGGTTGTGTCAGCTGATTATCAGAGAAGCTGGGATAGAAAAAGACAAATATGTTGAAAACAGGGCAAAACTCTGTTTTTCTTTCTGCCTGAGATTTTTTACTAGGGATTTTTTTGCCAAACCTAAACCTATAAACAGACGCCAAATGTGACTTGGATACCTAGTATTTGACACAGCACAGGACAGTGATAATAAAAAGCAAATAAAAGTTGTATTTTAGAAGAATGAAGGATATCCCTGATATTTATGTGATATCTCTACACACAAAATTAGCACGTACATGCCGATGCATTGGATACCTACACTGCACACTTTAACACTCTAAAGGTATTTTAGGGAGACATAAATACAAAAGTTTGTGCACCGGGACATGGAGCAGATTTGACCATGCAGAATATTGTGCGACTCCAGTCTCTCTGATAGTTGTGCACATATCAGGACCACTTGAAATAATTCTATCAATCAAAACTGTTTCCAGGAGAAAAATGAGTCACCAAGAAAGCTCTTTATTGAATAGTGCCTGATTATCTTGGGAAAATATTGTAGAAATGACTGCTGAAAAATTGGGAAACATTGAAGCCTGACCCCCTCTAATGAGAGAATTAAAACTGAGGGGAGGGGAGAGAGGAAAATGGTGAATTGCGGCAGATGTAGTTGGCAGAAAACCCAGCTCACAGAAGAGAAATGCGAGAACAAAAGGTAGAATGACAAATTACGATAACACTATACTGAATGAAAACTTTTGGAGCTTACTTTAGTAAAATTATTTTCATTTTTTCATTTTGATTTTTGCTGGTCTTTAATATTTTGATGAAGGAAAACAACCTATTTTAACTAGAGTTAAAGGATCTGCCCAAACAAAATCATGTTTTTATGTCCTCCATTGGGTCACAGCTAAGATGAACAATGCCCACATCCACTGTTGGTTCATGTCCTCTATTGCTATTTCACTAACTTCAATAAAACTTCGCAAGGTGCAAGTCAATGCTGAATTTGGCCCAACACACCTAAAAATGGAACGGCTGCTACAAAGTCATCTAACCAGAGGAGCCAGCCAGCCACTGATTGACAAAGACTGTCAGCTTTATTACTGATGTCGTTCTTAACAGTGAAATGCACAGCCTGAGATACCATGCTAAAATTATAAATCAGATTATCAGCCTGCATATGTGCCATAGACATTTTTCTGCCTTCGGTGTGAGTGCAGTCGTCACAGCATGTAGGAACAAGCAGCTGTGCGTGTACCTCACTGTGTTGTTCCTATGCCTGAGACTGGTTTCACCTGAACAGTGAAGCCAAACAAAACACCCATTTTTGAATTAGAAAAGCGCTTGATCTGAAGAGAGACTGAGTTTGACTTCAGCCTGTGTCCATGTATAATACAATATCCTGCACAATTCAGACCGTATCCTGAATTCTCCCTAAGAGAATAGCAAGGCTTCTCTTTATGTGTCCTAGGAAATGTTTGTCCAGATATTTTTGTTTGTATCTTTACTTCAAAATGTGTAAGAACAGTGTATGATTCTCCTTTAAATCCCTCATTAAATCTTACGTATGCCAGAGTACTATATTTGCAAGTGATTAATATTTTTCCTTAAATTGTTCTTGCAACAGTTATATCTCATAAAGTCTTGACCTTTACGTGTAAGGTGCATATTATTGTAACATCCTGGGTTTTTTCACAGCTGTAAATCACCAATAGTAAATAATCACCCGCTGCTCACCATACTCTTTGAGTTCACCACAAGTTCGCTGGTCACAAGAGTGAGACTATTTCCCTCGTCCTTGATTAGCCCTCCCAAAATTGTAATTCATCCTCGTCACAATCACCTGCCCCTATAAACCTGCTTGGGAACAAAATCAGAGGGTGAGGGCAAAAAGAAATGTCATAAGGAGCTTCCCTGGGAGCCTGGGGAAGCGGGATGGAGTGATAGAGCTGACAAGATGGGATGGAGTGATATTGCTGACGACTTGGTTCCTTCAAGTAGTGTCCTCACAAGCTGCGCCATCGGGCAGTGATGGCAGAGGGGGGCGGCAGCCTCCATTGTCTTACCACTGCCAGCTTCAAGGCCAAAAAAACCACTGGAATAGTTCAAAATGTTTTAGTATGGCCAGGCCAGGCCTGTGTCTGACCTCTGCTCCCCTCACTGGCCATGGCTCCCTGGCTGGGGTGGTGGGACAGGGTGGGCTGCCAGGTCCTGCCTTGAAGGACCTTGGGGGGGCCCCTGCAGCCCTCAAGGAGCCCCCAATGTGTGCAATACCCTGGCACAGCTTCAGCATTGCTGAGAGTGGTTAATAAACAATCCCACCTGATAAAAAAAAAAGTCTGTTGTTAAAGGGACTGAACCTGTGGGTGGGAAGTAGGGTAATATGACCACCTATTGAGCCTCGTCTCTCTTTTCTGCATCTCTTGTCTGTTAAAGAGGAAGACTTGTCACTATCTTCAAACATACCAATTTTGGATCTGGTGTACAGATAAAATAATCAAATAAAACCAAGCTTGGGTGTCCCCCAGCCTTGTCACCCTCCCATGGCCTCCTTCCCCGCTTCTCCAGGTCCTCCCAGCTGCTCCCTCAGGGAACCGCAGCAGGACCACGTGCCACCTCCTCTGCTCCAGCATTTTCCATCTCCTTCACTGAAAGTTACACTCCAGCATTAAACTCCCCCTGGCCCACATAATGACACCTTTGAGCTCTTTCAGAGATCCATTTTCATGAACTGGTCTCTCCTTACATGTAAGAATCTGAGGTGAGAAAATAGGAATATTTATAAAGTGATAATAAAAGTGCTCAGGCTCAATATATTCCAGATTGCCAGTTCAGATAATTAATAGTTGTGTTGTTTGGGTCTTTTTTATCAGGTAACATTTAAATGTCTTGGAAACCAGGCTTCCATTTATCTTACTGACAGAAACATCACTGATATTCATCCTAAATATTCCTAAATTTTCTTCACGCTACTTTTACTTAGAACTGTTTTACACTGCCCTTCATGGGCTCTGCAGTCAGAAGGAACTGCTACAGCCAGCATGCCTGGCACCCTGCAGAGAGGTACTGTCGACTTGTCCCCAGAAACTGGAATAAACCGTGTCTTTTAGAAGTATCCTTAATTCTGTTTTAACATCAAGCAGTAGCCAGTTTCCCATTTCCTTAGTACGCCGCGTCAAAGTTTACTTACCTTCACTCCTGGGAAGTTGCGCCCAATTTTTAAGGTATGATTTGTCTAATACCAGCTAGTGGATCTTGTATTCTCATTTTCTCTGTCAGGTTAAAAAGATGTAGCCACAAGACCTCCTGCCATGTTCAAGGGCATACCTATGGTCACAGTGCCGCTTCTCAACTTCTTTTTGAGAACCCGCACGCTCCTTAGTTCTTTCCCACCTCATCAGGCTTGTTCTCCAGTCCCGAAACAGTTTTATGGCTTTCATTTAAATTATCCTTGTGCCTCTACAACATTCTCGAAGTATCTCTTTGCAGCGGGCCTGGAAGCAATAATCAGACAGCACTATGGCTTTACTTCACTATTGCTAGTTCATAAACTTATTTTCTTTATCTAACAGGAACTCTTCCTACAACTTCACACACCCCTCACACTTAAGTAGCTGTTTATGTAGCTGATGCTTGAAAAAAACCAACTTTCTCAATTCACCATTTTTCAAGGACTGAGATTTTGTTTTTTACATTTTTAAAAGTTTTGGGTTGGTTTGTTTGGTTTTTTTTCCCCTCAAATCTCAGTCCCAAGGTAACAAGACAGCAAAACAGGTAACACCACAGTACATTTGTGTTTTTACTGAACAATACCAATGGTGTGTTTTAAGTGAAAATTGTCCTGCATAAATCAAATTATACTACATCTCGCATGTAAACCCATAAACAATAAAAAACTAGCCCACTAACACTTCCACAAAACAATGTTCAAATGGAATTCAGTACATTTTTCTGTCTTTCATTCTTTGCTGATAAAATCTCAGGTTCCCCTGGTTCACTGTTTGCTAGCGCTGATGCTAGGTGACTGGTCCTCAATTCTGCTATCACCCTTGCTCTTTTATAGGTTGAAATTACTTTGCCACACCCTTCATCCGTTGGAATTCTGTTTTCCAAACTTCAATTAAAAGTGTTATTTGTGGTTCAAAGATTTGAGTCTCCACTACTAAAGGCATGCCTAAGTCCCTAGCTCAGGTCACGCACAGTACTGTAAGGCCCCACTGTTCGGTGCTGGCTCTCTTCAAAGTAGGCTGTCTACAGCCACACTACAGAGCATTTTGTCACGGGTCGCTGCTGATTCTTAGGTTGTTGTCAATTTTTGTGCTTTTAATTCAAAGTATATTCAAATAATGAGGGCTGCAGGGTTTCATAGCATGAAACTGTAAGCATGCTAAAGTAGTTGGGAGCGTTTGAAGGTGAAAAGTGTTGGGGAAGAATGGAAGGACCCAACCTGGTGTGGCCTGCCAGGGTAAAGTGTGCTCACAACAGCATTCAAGTTCATCTCAGAGGGAACTAGCTGAGTGACTCAAAAAGCGAGCCTAGGAATGAGTATTTGCTCAGCTGGAGACTAGGAGGTGGGAAAGAATATTAGCTGACAAATATATATATTTACGCACATGTCATGGACACAGATCTATTAGGTCAAGTGTCTTGGACTGATCATCATCCAACATTTTTATTTTTTTTTTAACAGTTTTTTTTTTTTTGTTTAACATAATTGCCTAAGAAACAAAAACTCCCTCATGTTATGATAAAGACTTCAGGATCATATGACTTGTCTTTTTGTTCTCCTGTAGAGTTATTTTCTTGCTTAAGTTTATATTTCTAAAATGTAATTATACGATTACAAACGTACGGAACCTGAAAGTTACCTAGAATGCCATGCTCTCTGCAAGACTTTATTCATGATTCATTGAGCTCTCATGGTTATGCTATGCATGACACTAAAGATGCTCAGTGTAAGAATGAGAAACTTATGCAGGACTGCATTTTATCCACAATCACTGAGAATGAATGGGAATAAACAGTCAGTTCCTGCCATAGGTCACCAGTGGCACTCTGCGGTCTTTGCTAGGCCACGTGCTGCTCAACCTATTCATAGTTAACCTCAAAAAGGGAACAGAGAGACAAAATTTGCCAATGATAAAGTTAGCGAGGGTATTAAGACTACTGGCAAACTGTGAAGAACTGCAGAAAGACATGTAAGACTGATTAGGAAATAAAATGGCAGTCACAACTCAGCATAGATAAATAAAAGGGGATACACATGGAAACAAACAACTGTAGTTTCACATACGAAACAAGAGCCTTTCAGCTTATCATTACCACTCAAGAGTGAGATCCTTCAGTTATGACAGATAGTGCCATGAGAACAGCTCAGTAATCAGTTCAAACTAAAAAAACCAAAGTCAAGTATTATGAGTTACTAGGAAATGAATTAAGAATGAGAAAGTAAACAAATAGGCCAGTACTTAACTACACAGCTAATGCTACATACAGTTTTGTTTCCAGGAAATAACGAGACCCAGAAGAGTTTCAAAAGACAATAGAGATGCTATTCTATGTCTTTAGTCAGACATGGAATATGCTAGCTAACACATTTCAGTTTAGAAAAGAGGAAATTTAAAGGTGAATGTTATACACATGCAGAATCATGACTGCCACAAGCATGACTGGTAAAAGTTTACTGCACAGGGAACATTAAATTAAGCTAGTAAAAATCAAGTTCACCACAAATAAGAAGTGGCAATTCTTTATGCAATAAGCATTGATTGATAAAGGTTGCTCTTATTCAGGAAGCGTACATAGTCCAAGGGAAACTGGGTAAGTACTGGAAAAAGCAGCATTGGGGATTACTAAATAGACAAACCATATGATGTTCAGGAAAGCCTGGAATAGAAGACATTAGAAGCTGGGAGAACACAGAAGGAAGAGAGCCAAATGTGCTTGCATTGTTCCTATCCTTCCTTAGGCATCTGCTTTTGACTACAAGAGGCTATTGTGTTAGAAAAACCTTTGGTCAGGACCTGTATAGCTATTCCTATGTTTATCTTTTCAAGAGCACGTAAGTAAGGAGCACAGAGGAAAAGCACGTGCTGTTTGCTTGGCTTCTTACAGTTTAATGTAGCAGAAGATAGCATGCTACAAATGCAGCCAAGGCTTTTCAGCCATCAATGCACTCAGGTTCACAAAGTGGGGATGCTAATAAAGTGATAGATTTTTATTTTACAGCACAGAAACATTTCCAGTATGAAACTTCCTGTTAGAGGGATTTTTAAATATTTTTTCTTTTTCCTTACCAGGAGGAGGAAAAAAAAAATATTTCTTGTATTTGTTCTCGATCGTACCCTAAATCAAAAGCAATCAGTAGTTCTGTTACACCAATTCCTAATCACATTTGTTCCACCAAGTATTTTGAAAGAAACTCTGCCAAATATACTGAGGCAAGGTATATAGACTTTCTAAGTGACCATGGATCTGCCAAGTTTAAGAAACATCTCTTCCCTGCTTTCAGACCAAACATGCTAAATATTCAATCTTATAAGGTTTGCATTTCATTTTGTAAATATGAATTATTAAGCATAACCAATGTTACCATTTAGTTCCATGTAATAATGAAAATGATGCATTTTTAGTTTTATATCTGTCTAATTAGGTTTCTGAATGTCAAAACCATGCCCCGCTTCTATAATTCTGCATGACAAATCGTCTACCATCAAATGTCTGACTGCATAAAACCAGTAAGTTTATTGGTGGTAAAATGGTAGGTGTTAACTTACCAGACAGATCAAGAATTATATACAAATTGTTTTCATATTGCATTTGCAAGCTGGTTTTAAGCATTTCAAGGACATAGAACCAAAACTGAAACCAAGCGAATGAGTTAGAAAAAAACCCCTGGAAATACATAACTGCAAAGTAATCAAGAGAGTGACATTCAAGGGAAGTCATCACAATTCCTGTATTGCCCAAAGATCTGGCAATGGAAGAAAGGAAAAGCACCAGCAGCAACATGCACTCTGATAGGATTTCATAATTATTTTGGACACATTTGCAATAGATTACAGAAAACTTTCAGAGTTCAGGTTTCACAAGTGAGAACTCGTAGACTTAGATGTGACTCCTGAAAACAGCAAGAATGCTCCCCAGTCTTTTCTCATTTTTGAAATGTAGCACTGAGTCTAGATAAAATTAAGTAAAAGAGCTAATTGCGACTTTGGATTGATCTGACCTGGTGTTTTCATGGCCTTTTACTGACTTTTCAGATTCCCTAGGATAAATTTCATGGTTGATATCTTTTCATACTAGGGATACCTTAATGTTTAAAAAAAAAAAATTACACCCAGTATTCAAGAGTTATAAATCTGAAGTTACAACATCAGTTTACAAGGTTTTTAAGGGTTTGTGAGTGAGCAAAATGATACTACTTAAAAGACCCCCAGCTTACTGGTTATTTATTCTGGTTATCCAGAAGTTTTCACAGCATCCTCCTGGAATGATTTTTTGGCATGGCTAACTGGAAATACTGGTAAGTGATTCAGCATAATATAAATATTTTTCTATTCTCTCTACCAGCAATATGAAATACTTAGCCTCCTTGATCACATTTTGTAGAGCTATGACCTAAAGTACATGCAATGTAAACTCTTAAAGTAGAAAGAACTTTTTTCCTCTGCACAAATATAACATTTGGCTTAACTAAGATTCCAGGTTCATTTCCACATGTGCTCCACCCTATTAACCTTGGAGGTCACTTTATGTCCCATTAGCACCACACCTTGAAACTATGCTAACGAAAAAAAAAAAATCAAAAAAGCTGAAACAGCAGATGAAGAATACACGAGAAACCATTTTCTTATGAAGTAGAATTGCTAGATGCAAGGATATTTACTGGAAAGTAACATGATAAACAGTTTACTGTATACACTGTAAACACTTATTTTGGCATCAGTAAAGACTCCTAGTGCTGAATGAGAAGATATTCCCATACCAAATGATTGTTCTCAGACTCATTGATTCCCATTAACCAAATCTGACGCTTCTCATATATGCTTTGACTAGGCAGTAACAATATGGCCTTAATATTTTTAGGTCTAGTAGTCAGAACAAATGTAAAAAACATAGCATCTGAACTAAGTAAAACATTCCACGTAATCTAGAATTTAAATCTACATACATTTCTGCATGGATAACTGAAGTTCCTTTGTTATTCAAGTTAAAAACCACTTTTTCCAGCAATTTGAATCAAAAAGACAATTCATTAGCTACATTATCAAAAGTGCTTTATTTCTTACTTTCAGATTGAGACTTAAGTCACTACCCTTACTCTAATTAAAATAAAGTCAGGATGGGCTTTGTTCATGTCTGGTCCATAAAGCAAAACTAAAATTGTACATGCAGTTTTTCATCAACACAAAAGATAAAAACCAGGACATATTAGCACTTCTAAAGGATGCATTAACAAGCTATACTCATCGTGACAATATTTGTTGCTACGCACTAGTAAGTTCAGCAAGCGTGCAGTATCTCACATGGTTTAAAAAATACAGGATGCCAAAGAAGAGTAATTGCACTACATTCACACATAGTTCACAAAAATAACAAGTAATGAGCTTATTCGTGAACTTATTTAAAAACTTTTCAAACCTATTCTAGACATGATCCTTTTCCAGATTACAGACATATTCTGAAACCTTCGCACACACGCTTATTTTGCTGAATAGTGGCAATCTTAAAAGCCTCTGTTAACTTTAACCTGGCATTCTTCTCACACAGAAGTCTTCTCCCATGTCAGCCTGTCATATTTTCAGCAGCCTGTAAACAGAAAAAAAATGTATTGCAAGTCACCAGAAGTAGACGCCACTTAGATTAAACAAAATCCTTTCGTATAACTATTTTAATTTACCTAGAGAAATTTAAAGTCTAAAAATAAGCTATTTATGAAAATAAGATGTGTAGCTTTGTTCTTTAATGAATACTTCAATTTAAAAAAAAAAATAATACTGTCAGCTGCCATTAGCCATTATTAACATAGCCATTACTGTTTGCTTGTATTAAATTGTATATCCTTTATCTGAGCCGCTTGCATGCTGTACATTTTACCCTAATGCTTTCAAGAAGTGCTCAAATGCATAATTTTTTTTTTCCTTTGGAGTTTACTACTTCATACAGTTTATAGTAATTACTACTCCCACTCATACAGATAAGTTATTGACACAAAACTTAGAAGAATGACACTAATCATAACTGCATAAATCATACTGCCAATTATTTGATCATGGTCATCAGTAAGTATTTTTATTACTCAATAATTGAACCCAGCCAACAAGGTACACTTGTTGAAGACTGACATTGATAAATTTTAAGCCAGTTATGGGACAAACAGGCAAAGGGTAGCAATAGGAACGATAAACCAGTAAGAGCAAAGGAAGCAGTAAACCAGCCCTCAGTTACTTATATACACACAGTTAAATATATACGTATGCACACATTTAAGCATGTACACAAATATAAAATATGCATGAGTACAAAGAAATGTTAAGTTAAAAATGAAGTAAAAAACTTGAAAATTAGTGAAAAATAGCCCTGACTAGCATCCCTCTAGTCAAAAATCTGTGAGTCGAATCTTCTAAGAATCAGAATGCAATATTCCAGAACAAAGACAGGCAGGCTAGGTATCAGTTTCCCTTCCATCTCCCCAGAAATAAACAGATATAAAATACAGCGGAAAAGAAATCTTGATGCTTAAGTAGACAGTAAAGAATGAAAATCCTTTAAAAGGCAAGTGAGGATTGGGTTTAAACCATAATTGCCTTCTCTACTAAACAGGTAAATGCTAAATTATGAAGAGCCCTATATATATATATTTGTTCATGTCTGGTATATATATATACCTGTGTGTATATATATACACACACACACCATGAAATCCCCTCTTGTTTGCCTTTGGAGAGCGCGCTAAAAGAAATATGTGAAGATCACATTACCAAGCTACATGTACCTGATCACAACTACTGCTGTATACTATTAGACCTGAGGTTGTAGAAATGAGGTGATATGGGTTAAAGGAGAAAACAGCAATCTATTTGTGATACGATGCAGATAAGGGGGCAGATGGTGGCTACAAATGCCCACAATAAAAACATGTAGATTTTGGTTGGTTTTTTTCCTTCAAAAGAGTTAATCTAATTATTTCTGAAAACATTTTATTTGTACCATTTCTTACTTCATGTCACGTTTAGTGGTATTCACTGCCTTTCCTATGGAACAGTTGATTTCCTTGATTTAAAAGTGAGTCATATCTTAAAGTACAATTTACAAATTGAAGTATAGCAAGTTGGACATAGATCCAACTCTTAAAAACAAATGTACATGCTTTTTAAGAATAAGCATTACCTTTAGAGCTTCTGTAGCCTTACGCAGTTCTTTAATAACAGATGATAATGCTTCTGGATTTATCCCCTGTTCACAAAGCCGCACACAAATAGACAATGTCTCCATATCCAAGCCAGTGTTTAATATTCTTGAAATCTCAAACAGAACTGCAACAAAAAAAATGAAAGCACTTTAGTCCCTGTAGACTATGAAATTTCAATGATTGAAAGTGTTATTCATCAACATTTAATTTCTACAGTAGAGTCTGTGAACACTGCAGTTGTGGAAAGCTCTTGCAGTCTGAACCTCAACAGCAGCATTCATGTTCAGCCTTCCAGCATAATCTAGAAGCCACAGCTTCTAACATAAATACAATGCTTTTCTGGTTCAGCAAACTTAGTACTGGAAAATGGGTTTTGAAAAATAAAAAAATAAGTGAAGAATTAAATAATTAACATGCTTGCCAACTATGTAAGAAGTAGGCTATAAGAATAATGTGTGCTTCTGAACTCCAGATACTGACAAAGTCCTAATAAAATGGACTGGAAGCATGTTCTTAAAGCTTTTACGGAGAATGTCAGGAGATTTATAGTCACATCCTTCCATAGCTAAACCTGGCTTTAGGTCTAACATTAACACTGATTTAAGCATAAGCAATACTATTTGATTTTTACATGATCTGAATCAAAAGCAGCACCACACGTCAGTATGAAATCTTTTGGAGGAGATTCCAGTCAGCTTTGTGCAAAAACAAAGATATCTCTCTCTCTCCTTCCAAATCTTCCCTGGAAGCACGCACATCCACCCTTCTTTTTTTTTTTATTCTCATAAACAGTTTATTATATATCTAACAGAACAGCTTACTGAGATTTTTTTCCTGGTTGCTGCTGTAATCTCCATCCTGAGGCTAAGCCTTTAGCAACACAGGTTGCTTTTGTACAGATGTTATTCACACTGTTTCTGTAATCAAACCTCCCCCAAGCTATAAGAAAGTGAAGTAGAATGTCTTTCTCACCATGTAAAAGCATCATGGCAAGTGACTACTGTCTGCTTGACAACTATGAAAATATTCTACTTTGGTATACCAAAGACATACTGCAGCACATCCTCAGAGTCACACTTACCTGGGCCAACACACTAAAGGCCTAACGTATCCAGTCAATTCCACTGAAGTCACAGGGTAATGTCAGATGCTATGAAAAGAACCTCTAGGTGTGATAAATACCCTTGAAGCCCACACACATAGTTTGGATTAAGAATAAGCACAAGTTTAAGACTTGAAAGCAGTTTGTCAGACCAAAGCGCTGGCCACAAGCCACAAGGGGACTTTCCTTCTCTACGAGGCTTTCTGTTCCCACTGGCTTGAAAGCAAACTGTTCCAAACACATTACATGGGTGCACACCCTGTCCACACAAAAGCATTTCCAACAGCCAGATAAAGCAACAACAAATTGATGCGTTTGCAATAAAATGCCATTGAACATTAAGAGCTATAAAACTAAGAGTGAAAACTTCCCAGAAATGAACAATTCTTACTTTAACCATTTAAAGTTTATCATAACATTTACTAAGCATGTTATGTATTTGAAGGTAGAGCAGGAAATCTAATTAAAGGTAAGTTCCAATTTCCTATGTCAGCAAGAGTTGTGGTCACTAGTTTCTAATAGAAAATGGCTTTAGGTGTTGAGGAAGCATCTTTGGCAGGGAGATGTAGCAGTTGCCCCACAAAAAAAAATCTGAGCTCTTAACAATTTTGCAGAAAACAGCTGCTAAATATTTATATCTAACATTCTCGATTAAGCATATTAAGTGTCTAAACTACTAAAGACATAAAAGAATACCTTTTTTAATACCAACCATTTACTTCCATTAGGTCCTTATTTTTTATGCAGGAAGTTAAGATGCAACACCCATTTCAAGTTCTATTTTAAAAGGTCTAAAAAAACAATCCTAAAAATACTTTTCCTACTCATTATGATGGGCCCTCGTCAAGAAAAATCTAATTACAAGGACACAGCTATCATAGTGCTTGACATTTTCAGTTACTTCACCAAAGCACTTTAAATAAATATTCTTATAATGGAAATTTCAAAAGACTAATGTTATTTGAACAGTAAAAAAAACTGAAACAATTTATTTATTGAGTGCAGTACAAGTTCAACATGAGGGTACTTCTAAGATTCTCCTCAAGTAAATCTTAGAAGATCAACTGTATTTTTAAATTAATGAAAATTTGTTTTCTTCTAAAAAACGTGACCTCAGGAAGAGATTAAATTACCAATGTCCATCCTAAATAAAATATACACATTGTTACACAGGAAGCTTCGGCTACTAAATCTGAAGGCTAGTATACCTTCCATAGCAGTTCTCAAAAGCCTTACTTTGTCTTTAATTCTGTACATCATCCCTCCCATCTAAAGCACTCCTGCAGAAGTGGAGAGAGGGTAGGTATCAAGTACAGTTACAAGAACTTAGTATCACTGTCCGTCCCAAACAAATCTCTCTGCAGGTGCACAGAATGCTCTTATCCTCTTGAAGCATCAGAGCAGCCATAATAGTCCTGATAATCCTGCCTTGCCTCCAGCAACAGGTCAGAGCAGGTAGACCAGCAGCTGAAACACCAATTTTTACACCAGTTCAACTCATGGAGGTCTTCACTGAAGAACCCTTATGTTAACAGTAGCCATAACTATAATAGAAGGGAAGATCGTGAGCAAATAAGAAATGCAAAGCAATATCCCCCTGAACACTTTCCCTAGCTTCTAGTCTTTCATTAGGGGATTTCCAGAGAAAGTCTTCATATTTAAGAACCCTCAGGGGATTTCCTGGCAGCTTTCCACTCTGCCTGAAATCCATGCAAGTTTTTGACATAGCCATTCCATGGAATTCCAGAGTTTCATGTTACACATTGCTCAGAAACACCTCCTGAACCTACCAGCTTTGATTCCTCATATTCAGGCTGGGAGAGAAAGCGAACACCTGATCTTTACTCACCCTGCTCATATTTTTCATGGCTTATAAATTTCTGAAATATTTCCCCCTACTCCCAGTGTCACTTCTCTCACATTGCCTACCCCAAAAGAGCACAATTTTTTTGTATCAGAAACTATTCTAATTCTGTAATGTCGTCTGCCCTTCTCAAAACTTTTTCGCTGTGTTTTTTGTTGTTTAGTAATTTATTTTGGTTTTCTGACATGAACCATCCACAGGAACAAGACATTGGGGTTACGATGCTGTTCAGGTGCTGCCAGTTACAGCACCATAGGGTTTGTCCTCCCTCTCCCTCCCACATACCTCCTTCCCCCACAGTTTAAATCCAAGATGCAGAGCCAGGTAACATTAACTTGCATTAACCACTTCAAACATCAAGAAAGAACAGCAAGTGTATATATATACAGATGGTAAAAAATGTTATTCTAAATTAATCATAGAATCATCTACATTGCAAGAGACCTTTCAAATCATTGAGTCCAACCATCAACCTAACACTGACAAAACCACTGCTAAACCATATCCCTCAGCACCGTGTCTACCCGTCTTTTAAATACCTCCAGGGATGGTGACTCAACCACGTCCCTGGGCAGCCTATTCCAATGCTTGATAACCTTTTTGGTGAAGAAATTTTTCCTAATATCTAACCTAAACCTCCCCTGGTACAACTTGAGGCCATTTCCCCTTGTCCTACGGCTTGTTACTTGGGAGAAGAGACTGACACCCCCCCCCCGCTACAACCTCCTTTCATGTAGTTGTACAGACCAATAAGGTCTCTCCTCAGCCTCCTTTTCTCCAGGCTAAACAACCCCATCTCCCTCAGCTGCTCCTCATAAGACTTGTTTTCTAGTCCCCTCACCAGCTTTGTTGCCATTCTCTGGACACACTCCAGAATCTCAGTGTTTTTCTTGTAGTGAGGGGCCCAAAACTGGACACAGTATTTGAGGCAGGGCCTCACCAGTGCTAAGGACAGAGGGACTGATCACTTCTCCAGACCTGCTTGCCACACTATTCCTGATACAGGCCAGGATGCTGTTGGCCTTCTTGGACACCTGGACACAGGCTGGCTCGTATTCAGCCAGCCTACTTAAGAGTTAATTAAAAAAAAAACCAAGAAGAGTCACACGAGTCTAAAGATACTAGCATTACCCGAATATTTTGGGCACTATGTATAACATGAAGTAAAAAGAAATTGCTATGCGCTAAATCCTTAAGCAACTGCAAGGCGTAATCATCTCCGCAGGATGCGTTAATTAAGAGCCGGCTCAGGGCCCCGCAGGCCGCGGAAAGGGGCGAGGGCAAGACCCGCTCTGAGCGGCCGGAGACCGGCGCGGGGACCCGTTCGCCACCCCCTACAGAGACACCACCCCCACACACACACCCCCTGTCCGCCACCCACCGTCCATCGTCTCCCGCACCGCGTTGAGGCTGGCGGCATTGCTCGCCATGGCGACCCCGCGCCGCCCTCACCTCCCACCCGGAAGCGGAATAAACAGCCCCCCCAATCCCTCATTACCGCCGTTCAAACACTCCCGCCCCACGAGACGCCCCAAACGGAAGCCGCTCGCGTAACGGCCGGAAATAAAGGGGCGGACTTTCTTTCGAATTTGTGTGGCGGCTCCCCTAGCGATTGGCCCGTTGGAGAGCTGGGGGGCGGGGGTTGGTGTGTGGGCACCTGCCATTGGCCTGTCACCGGAGACTGAGCGGGGTGATTGGGCAGAGCCCGGGAATGGGGCGGGGCTAGTTAAAGAGCCGCCCGGAGCGGCGGAGGCGGGAGCTGTGATCTGAGGGGAGCATGAGCGGGCGCCCCGGCAGCGGCGGCCCGGTAACGGCGGCAGGTAGCTGCTGCGCCGGCCTCGGCCTCTTCGCGCCGGGAGAGCGGCTGGGTGATACCGCCCTGGGGGAAGAGGGAGAAGGGGCTGCCCCTGTGGGAGGGGGACGGACACTGAGCCGGGGGCATCTCCCCGGGATTCGGGTCTCTTTCGCCGCCTTAAGTGAGGGAGCCTCCGGGACGCGGCCTGAGCGGGAGACAGCAGGCCCACCGGCCCTTCTCCCCTCTTTCCGTTGTGTGAGGGAGTGGTGGCGCCTCCCGGAGCCCCTCGGGGGCTGTGGCTGGCCTCGGCCCGTTGGGGGAGGGGCGCAGCACCGTGGTTTCCTCAGCGGCCGGCACGGCTGCTTCCCGCCGCCCGGGGAAGGCAGGGGGCTGCGGGCAACCAGAAGCTTCTGGGGTTGTCCGGTGTGTACGACGGCAGGCTTGCCGGCAGCCCCCTCGCCGTCGTGGCCCCTCGTTTCCCGCTCTGTCCGCGGCACCCGGGGAGATGGTCCCTGTGGTACTCACACTCCGGTAACGTCTCTTGATTTCTGAAGCCCTTGAGGGAGTTTCAAGCGTTTGGTATTTGAGCTATCCTTCAGGAATATATTTGGCTTCATCGCCATTTTGTTGGTTTTTTTCTGTTTTTTTTTCCCCCTGTTTTTGTTTGTTTTATTTTTTTCTTTTAAAATCTCCTGTCTGATGTCCTTTCTTGTTTTGTTTTCATAGGTTCTAATTCTTTCTAGTTTTCATCCATATCAGCTTCGTTTATCAGCTCTTTGCATGTCAGTAAGCCAAACAACAAAGCCAAAACTACGGTTCTTTTACTTTGCTTCTCACTTCTTGAAAACGATTGATCATCTCTTCCCAAAACCTTCAGGATGACCCTTAAAAAGTCAAAATTCTAACTTGATTTTTTTTTTCCTTCATTTTTCCCCCCTCCCTCTTTCTTTTACAGGTATAGCTTAGTGTTATGGATGATACCAAAGAAGCTAAAATGCAGATAACACCAGAAACTCCAGGACGAGTCACAATCCTGAATCCTTTTGAAAGTCCCAGTGATTATTATACTCTTCAGGAGCAGATTGTCTCCAGTCCTTCAGTCTTTAAATCAACAAAATCCTCATCTGTAAGATCTGGTCTTCAGTTGTGTAACTATACAGATGTAGTGTTAATATGTTGAAATGCATTAAAAAGTGTATTCCATTTAGCGTACTTTGATGTATATACTAAGCCAAAGGATTTTGGTGGCATTTGGTGGTTCTGATTACAGGAGTATGCTGCCTTTAGTACTAACATTGTCACTTCCTACTTTCCTGATTATTTTTTTTTCTTTAGCTATTAGGTGTATCAATAGATTAGCACCTACTTCGTAAGTGCCAAAACAGCTGAAAAAAGGTAAAGGACAATTGTTGGATGTGGTGCTCTTGTCCCACTTTAAGTGGAAAAAACCCACTTCCTACTTACATGCTAAGCAGGCTGGATGCAAGTAAAACTTAATTGCACATCTGTTATGAGCTGTTTGCATATTCACAGAATCGAGGTAATGATTTATGTATATATAACTTTTTTTAGTTGCAAATTCCCTTCTGGTTTGCAGTTGGAATTATTATCTGATAAGCAGAGATGATGCTTTGCTAATGAAAGTAAAGAGACTCATTTGGTAGGTAATTTTTTAAACGGATACTTGATCAGTATTTTGTAATTAATTGTTAAATAAAGGGGTGAAGCTGCTTTACATCTGAATTGGATTTTCTTGTGAACTATGCGTGGCGTTATGAGGGAGACTGCGGGATGTGTGTGGAGTTGCAACTCCTAAGTCTTCTTGGAAGTGTGAGGTGCAAGAAAGCCTGCTCTGTTATTTGGATAACTTGTATTAGATACAGACACTGGGGTTTCATGGAACTGCAATTTTGATTATGGCAATCAAAAAGCAACTACATTTTATCTAAGTTCTATGTCTTCTGTAGATCTGTACTCAGAAATTGAGAATAAATTGACACCTCAGTTTGTAAATATTAGCTATAACCTTCCACTTTATCTTGTAATTGTTGTAATACCACTACCATGATAAAGAAGTCTGATTGACTTACTCATTTTTTTAATTAGATCACTTAAATAGAAACTCTTTTGATTGTCTTTGACAGAAACTATATGGAAGTTATGATTGCATTGTTCCACTGAGATTTGTCCTGTGGTTTTATTTGTATCTTTTTAGACTAGCAAGCATTAAGATGTCCATTTCTTTTTTTAGACACCAGGAAAATTTAGATGGTCTATTGATCAGCTTGCTCTAATAAATCCTGTGGAAATTGACTCGGAAGATGTTCGACGCCAAGCCATGTATTTGAGTCATGCTAGGTAACTTACCATCTGTTTTTATGCAGTTAACTTAGCTTGAATACTAGAACACTGTTCTTCTGCTATATTGGCATTTCAATACGGCATTAAAGGCTTTTTATTCAAATCTTTTACCGTAGAGTTTTATGTGTCCCTGATGTGGATGTAATATTTAGATGAGGCTGCCTCTGTGTCGCTCTTCTTTAATGTTAAGAGCTGCTGATTCACTCTGACTGCGGTTTGGAAGACAGCCAGATAAAAGCAGTCAACGGAAGCAAGTAAATGTCTTGCCAGTGATTGTTACCAAGCTGCTTCCCCTGCTCCTTGTCACAACACAGTTTATCTTCTCAGAGTGTTCCATACTGAGACCTATGAAGTGTAGGCTTGTTTGGTCTTTGGGACTCCTGCAGAAGGGCAGAGCTGGAAAAGCTAGCTAGGTAAGCCAGTACCCTTTTTGAAAGGTATAGATTTGACTTAATGTGAAGGATGGATGACCAATAAGCTTGCCATCTTTGAGGAGAGAGAGATGGCTAGGTACTTCAAATAATTTGGGGATCTTGATCTCAACTTTTTCCTTTCTCTGAAAATGACTTCTATGGAGAAAACAAATGAGTAAGTAAAACAGGCTTGGTATTCACAGCTCATCTTGAGGGACAGTCTTAAACACTGATAGTACAGAACAACACCAAGTGAAGGTGGTCAAGAGAATGCCACGATGGTCAATCCTGTAGTAGACACTCCCATATGTTTCTCAGATACGAACTTGCACGAAGAATTGCACCTCATGGCATAGAGCACCGCAGTAACAAAATAATAAAACAGTCCTCCATCCTGGTTATGCCTATAGGATGTCCAAGTCCTGTTACTGAAATGAAACAGATAGAGGGCTGTTTAGGGCAAGAGTCCTCTGACTATTCACAGAATGGTTTGGGTTGGAAGGGACCTTTAAGGGTCATCTAGTCCAACCACCCTGCAATGAGCAGGGACATCTTCAACTAGATAGGTTGCTCAGGGCCCCATCCAGCCTGACCTTGAATGTTTCCTGGGATGGGACATCTACAACCTCTCTGGGCAGCCTGTGCCAGTGTTAAACCATCCTCATCATAAAAACTACTATGAGTTAGACCTATTGTTCTTAGTGTCTGGATGAACCTACTTTTTTTTTTTTTTTTTTTGAAAGGAAGATGTATAAGCAGGAATATGAATTTCTTGCTATAGCAGAGGTGTAGAAAAAAATGTAACTCCTCAGCTGTATCTGTGAATCGCCATGCCTTAATGTCAATACTATTTTTCTTAACCTCTGTTTGTTTCCTGGCCCTCCTCTAGCAGCCAGTAGGTTTCAGATTCTAATGATTTTTGTAACGTTATAAAGCCTTATGTTTTTAGGGAGTTGATTACATTGTTTCTGGAAGCCTATTAGGACACACATGCGCTTTAATTTAGATGGCTTGGCTGACAATTCCAATGATGATTAGCGGTATAGCCTATAGATACAAACGTGTTGTCTTGGTGGGTCCTTCCAGTCTGTTCCACTGTTTCATACCCCCTGTGACTTTTTTTTTTAAATCATCTGATATGACTAGAAAGAGGCTAGTCTGTCTGTATGTAGATTTGTTGTGTCCAGGCTTACATGTTTCAGTGTTGTACAGACTGAGGTGGCTATTTCGGGTGGCTGCAAACTGTATGTGATTAAGATTTTGTATGGCAATTGATTTTAATTTACATTTCATAAACACTGCTTTGTAGAAACTAAAGTGCCATAAATACAGCTCTTGACATTAAAAGTTCCTGATAGAATTATTGAGTTTTTGAAGGCCACGCATAATGTTACACAAACTATATACTCCATTTTAATAGTGCTTTTCTTAACAAGTCATTTTCTGAATTACTTGCAAAGAACCACAAGCATAATAAATGTGGTGTATAAATATTTCAAGCTGTTAATTCTCCATTATGTAGTGAAAACAGTTTGGGTAGCAGCACAGCGTAAAAGCTTGTGAGCACTTTGTGAAGTCTAAGTGTGTATCACATGTAGACTTGATTTTGTGCAGTATTACTGTTTCCATAAACTGGGCATCATCTTATGTGCTGTGTGTTTATTGCTCTGTTTATAAAACGATAAGGAGAACTTTTTTCCGGCAGACTGTCAATGAAAAATAGCCTGTCAGTAATTGAGCAGACATGGTGATACTGTCTTGTCCATAAACTTTTTTCCTTTTTTATTTCTACTGGTAGAAATTCAATGTTTCTAAATTGGATGCTATGCTATTATATGTTAAGTATTATCAAAGTCTGTACTGCATCTTGCATACTGTGTGTCACAGTTGCAAGTGCTCTATTGCTTGAAGTTGCATACAAGACTGGCTTGTTTTTATTCTTGTTAAATACATATGATGTTTTTACTTTGCTATTTTCCGGGAGTTATGCACTAAAGAAAAAACATCCCTTCTTCACTAATTTGCACTTTTAGTGGGAGCTGTTTTCCCAGTTCCTGTTTCTCCTTTGGAATCTGGCTTGTAAACATGCTTATTGCTCGTGATCCACTACGTAAAATATACAGTGATTGTATGCTTATTTTTTTTTGGTACAATAACTGAATTTTGTGCAAGTGTCTTCATAGAACTGTCATTTTAGCATCATCTGGGCAGACATCGTTGAAGATGGCATGTCCAAGTATTGCAGGTCTATTAAAAGTCTGATTAGCATCAAAGAAAGAGGGCTGGGAGGGAAAGTTTATGTATGTGTTAGGTACATCTATAAGTGTTTGTGTAGCTAATTATATGTTACCCGATTTCTAAAATTATTCAAAGGTAATTCAGGTATACTAACTGTGTATGAAAGCTAAGACAATGATGAATATTCATTGTAAATTTTTTGAAGCTTATAGATGACATAGTAGTAACTGAAAGTGAGACTTGAAGTATAAACGTAGAACCTCATACATCATTTGAAAATGGCTGAAGTAACGATTTTTTTTTTTAACTAGGTTAAAAGCTGCGTAAGGGAATGTGTTAACTGATTCAAACTGAAATACGATATTGCATCCTGTAGATGCAATGAAGAAAATATGTCAGACTAGCTATTTGAAAGGGGGAACTCTGTGCTGGGAAAGTAGGCTGTGTCAGGAATTTGAGAATACACTTTACAAGTAACTTTTGTTGCCCTTTTGTTCCTTACAGCTCTGTTTTTTATTTTGCTTGATTTTGTAGTGAGATTCTTTGTAAGCTTAATCTCATGGCAACTTTAATAGTAAAATCTATTCATGTGACAAGTTCGACATAACTAAATGGATTATTTTGGAAGATCAGTTATGATTGAGTTTTCATCCAGATAAAAATACTTGCTGATACAAGGAGTAAATAGAAGATTTGCAAATATGTACTTATAATTGGTACAGATCTTTTTCAAATGAACTGAAAAAACTGAGTACATTTATATTTCTAAATCTGTAGTACGAGAGTATTGCACATAATAATAAAAACATAATAAGATGTAGGGTTAGTGCAATTTCATTTATAATGTTTCTCTTAAGCATCTGTAAAAGATTACATGGCTGGACTTCACTTTTTTTTTTTTCCAATTATGTGATGGTTTTGATAATTGAGTTTTTCATTTGTTACTTAGGATTGATAAGGAGACAGAAGACAGAAGGCAACAAGCCATTGAGGAGGTAATAAAACTTTCTATGCCATCAAGTATTGATTTGTTTTAGCTACATACCTACAAAAAAGATCCACATGTATTATAGGATTTCAAAACCCAAAAGCCGACTATATTTTACTGGTCAGTAAGAAAGTAATTTTGTGTCCTCATACCTTCCGGTTGCAGTTGGAATTCACATGGCCTTTTTCTTCACATCTTTTTTCACATGCTTGTAAGTCAAAACAGCAGATTTTGTTTCTTTCATGTTGGTTGGCTAGTGGAACTGTAGCTGTAAGATAACTCTTATAAATAGTTAATTTAAGGTTAAAAATAATGATTGGGTATTTTGGGTTTTACACTAACTGTTTGTGTTGGGTAGCTTAGTTTCTTTTATTGTATTTTTTTAAAAGATAGCAGAACCTTGGTGATTTTTTTGTTTTGGTCTGCTTAGTTGAAGGCAGGACTTTATTCTCGTAGCTTGTAATTCTTCCATTTTTTATTTTATTTTTTACTATACATTTGTCTGGCAGAGAAGGAAAAGTAAAGTGTTTCAAATCTTCACTGTAGAAATCTGCAATGTTATTTCAATTTCAATTTAAAAACATAAAATAAAATAAGGCTCTGATGGGCAAGTCTTTCCTTAGTGGTGTTGACCTTTTTGTATTGTATCATGCTGTTATCAGTTTCTGTCTCTATAAACAAAAAATACGTGTTATGATTCCATAAAGGTGCTATGTAGCTGACCCGCAGCTAAGATACTCTGGTGTTCTAAATCTGCATTAAAAGGATGTTTCTTCTTTGTGAGGCATAAACTAATGGATTATGATGCTGAACAGCTTGAAACCACATCTCTGATAAAAATTATGCCTTTAATATTTCGGTGTTTCAAGCTGAGTTGTTTTCATTTGCTTTGAGTCTTGCTTTTATTGCGAGAATAGGGTTTGCTACTTACTTCTTGAAGCTGTGTAATAGTGTTCATCTCCTTATCATCAGGGTGTTCTAGAGTGCAGCTCTGACAGTAGATATAGTTTTTGGTTCAAAGAAAAAGACTGAAATACCAGTACTCAAAATGTTTCACTGCTCACCAGTTTATCCAAATACACTAATAATATTGTCAAAAAATCTTGGTTGTTCACTTCTTTTACTGCTACTGCAGTGTCTCTTCAGCACTTATGCAAAATAGCTCAATCGTCAAACTAGAACAATTTAACAAGCTAAAAATTTGAAAAGAATTATGTTAAAATACTATGCAATAAGTATGGTAGAAACAATTCAAATTTTTAAATGAGTAATTAGTGTTAAATGAAACTTTTCTACAATTTTCACTCTGGAGACTTGGAAGATCTGAGGTGGCATGTGTCATAAAGAACACAGGGTCTTCTTCAAATAAAATTGTTTTTTCTTTAACCTCTCTGGGCCTGAAATAATGAAATATATTTTGGGTATAAGGGATAACTATCTTTATATGGTTTGGGGAAGGAAGAGTTAAAATATAGATCTGTGAGTAGCAAAAGGTATGACTTAAATTTTGCTTGTTCAGGGTACTAATCTAAATGTAAGTCGACAGTCTCCAATTTTTAAAAGTGCTAAAATGGTTTTTTTATATTCTGCTCTAGTTTTTCACAAAAAGACTCATAGTTCCTTCTCCTTGGACTGAACATGAAGGCAAGCAAGTTTCTCAGTTCAATTCAACTAAATGTAAGTTGCTTTTGTGTCTTCACCATAAATTATCTAGCTTTTGGAGAAATTATCAAGCACAATCTTTTTCAACCTCAATTTAAATGTTTAGAGCCAATGATAAAAGATGGCACAACTGATAGATTTTTCACTGTTCTTTCCAAGTGCTTTCTTTGCTTAAAAATCATACATTAATCCAGGATCTTCCATTGTATTTTCTTTTTTGTTATTTTTGGTTTCTGTTCTTAAATCTTTTTCCTTTCGTAACCTGTCTTCAACCAGTTTAATTTACACACACAACTTTGCTGTGTTAATACTAGTAATAGCCAAGTCTTCTACTTTGCTCTCGTCTTCTCCTATCTGCACGTCTGACTACTTTCCCGCCAATAGAAGTATATGGGAAACTGAGTTCCGTATTTTTCTACCCTTACTTGCTACATAAATTCCTGTTGTTCTCCTAGTGTCCTGCTAGCTTGCTGTCCTTGTACCTAGGGTTGTGGGTTTTCTAAGTTTATTTCGTTTGCGCCATTACTAGATCTTATTATTAATGCTGCTGTTACTACAGTTTACATATAACCAACAGAATACATGGTAAATCGATTACAAGCTGGACGAATGTCAGCTATAAAGTATAGCTTGCATTCAGTATTGTTTGGTAGGAAATTCTTAAATAAGTGTTTGGGGATTTTTGCAAGATTTGGAACATTTTTTATCAAGGAGATGTAGCTTGTGGATAGTGTATTTTTAATTGTCAGTTGTAAAGTTGCTACTTCTTGGGCAGAGAACTTAAGCCATGATCCTAGACCTGGGAAAGTGAGTGGTGGAAGAAAATGGTCCGATGTGTTCCTTGGCTGTATAAAATGGGTGGAGTGGTAGATTCTTCATCTTTGTCTTCAAGTCCAGACTCCGTGATTTTCTGGAGATGTGTTTTATTTAAACACGGCCTGTTTGGCTAAGCATAAACTGAGTTTGTTTTAAATCCCTGTAATATAGAGGAGGCTGCAGGAGACAAAGATTTGGGTGAAGAGTTGATCCTACTTCACTGAGGTTTTTTGAATAGAAAGGTGCTGAAATTCTCTTAACCAGCTATAATAGTAACCTTTCTTCAGTACTCCTTTCTAATCTTTTCCCAATTTTGATGCAAAAATTTTGTTTACTTGTAATAAATATTCTAACTTACCGTTGCTAGGTTTCAAAACTCTAAATGCAATGCATGCTTTAAATTTAAGTTCTTATCTGTTTTACAGCCATAGATCTAAATAACATTTCTCCAATTGGAAGACAGCTTACTTTGCAGCCTGGGAAAAGCAATGGTGGGTAAAAGGCACTGTCTAAAACTACAGGCTTTCTCTGAAGCAAAATAACCCATTTTTAAATGGCTATTTAATTTCAAAAGGGAATGATTGTTTTGTTAATATTCCTGTAGAAAATATTTTTCTTTACCTGTATGGTACTATTAATTTTAATGTTCATTTCTCATTTAATTCTATTATATGCTTTTCTGAGGTAGAAATTGAAGTAGAGTGCATTTTTTCCAACTCAATGTATGCACTTTTTCTGAATTAAAAAGTGCATATAAGCCTCAGGTTTATGGGTAAATTACAGTTTCAAGAAACCTTTAATGTGTTGGATTGTTTTGGGGTAGAGAATCTTGATTATTTCCTGTGCGAAATAAATAGCAGAAATCTTAAGAAATCTTTTAAACTATTTCATTTTAGATAAATAGGTAGTGTTTTCCCCCAGGGCGTTTTGATAATCCTTCTCCCATTTCCTTTTGAATCTTTCCTTTTTCAGAGACCTTTCTCCTCAGTTAAGAATGCCTCTCTAGAGGCTTTTATGTTACAAGCCTTGTTTTTTTTTTATCTGTAGGCCTGAGCGTGCTGCTTATAGTGTCGTCAAATCAGAATCCTAGCTTTAATTAACACTTTTCCTTATTGCAGCTGTAACTTAAATAGCTCAGTTACAGTGCAATTTGAAAGTGAATTTTTGTTTCTATAGTTTTAGTAAAAGGTCACCGTAAGCTAATTTTGTTGGTTTTATTCATTGCAGCTGCTTGTCAGACAGTACTGTCTTTGCCAGTGGATTTTAATTTAGAGAAAATACTAGGTATGTCGTGTAATATCTAAATTTAATTATAAATGTCTAAATAGAAAACTTGTATTGTTTGCTGGGTATTTTTGTCCTATGAAATGTTGAAAACCTAATGTAGGAATGAAAGTTTTAAGTATGTGTTCTAAAATAGACAGTTATTGCATGTTGCATAGGTCATCTGACTTAAAATTATATGATTTGAGTGCAGAGATAAAGATAAAAAAGGAGGGATATGGAGGACCATTGGAAATTGTTCTGAATGCATAAAAAGTAGTAAGCAGAAGACACCCCCTGCCCCCCCCCCCCCCCCCAATAGAGCAGTTATTTAACTTAGCAGAGCTGTTTTTGACTTACAGATTGCTGGCCATGTGGCTTGTAGTTCAACCTTGCCTTGAGCAAAGCTATGCTGTAATTCTGTGCCTTTAATTTAACTGGAGCCATGGTGGTGACTAGAAATTGTGTGGTGGCAGAAAAGCGATGATGACAGCAAGAGTCCAAATTAACTGATTGTAACTGCTATATCAAGCAACTGCTGCGAACTTCTCAGGCAGGGGGGCTGGAAAGGCCTGTTCTTACAGCTCATACGTGGGAATAGTGGGTATAAGCCAGCTCAGAGGTGTTTGGTTCCATCCGCCTATCCTGATATTGAAGTTCACAACCTTGACTGTGGGCCATCAAAATTAAAACAGAAAAACAGAACCACATTCATTGCTTTTGTGTTTCATTTTAACAAATGCTTCCATCAATGTGTAATTTGTAAATTCATGACAATTTCTTCTACAAGGAATATCCAATTAGAATAGAGCGAGAAACAAAAAACTAAAATAATCTCAGCGTATTTTAATGGGTCTCTGTTAACATCTGTATGCCTTGCTACTGTAAAGTGCTAACTGTTTTGACTTAAGAGTTGAAGCTGGTTTGCCTTTGGATGTATCAACAATGAGCATCAAAGCATATGGGAGACCTGAAAAAAGGTCTGGGTTTTGCTTTGGTAGTATAATAAACCCTATTTCACAACTCGGATCTGAAGAATAATATGATTTTGGGAAAAGGCCAGTAAGTAGATGCTAGCCAATGTTTATATTTTTTTTTGAAAATGCAGACTTTAGTATTAAAGGCTATCATTATCATAAAGTATTAAATATTATCATTTTTGTAATGATAACAAGTGATCCTTTGGGATAGGTGCCTAAATTAGATTAATTGCTTGCTGTATTGGTAAATTGGATTAAATGTTTTAAATTAGATATATATGTCTCTGTAGTGGAAGATACTATTTTTTTTCTTGCATTCTTATTGGAAATGACCTCTCCCCCACGTGTCTAGGTGAATATTTTAGACCTGATGAATTTGCAGATCAGTCTCAGGAAAATCTCAGTTCTTCATCACTCAGAAGAAAGCTGTTTTTAGAAGAAAATGGAAGCGTATCTGAGTGTTTGTCCCCTTCTCTGCATAGCCCATGCAGTAGCGGGAGTGCACTTGGAGTGCTTTGTTCAATAGACATATCTCCAGTCCGGTGCAGAAGCCCTCTGGAGACATCTAGTTCAGTAAGTAGCCAGTTTTCGGGGCTGGATGGGATGTGACTTAACCTGGCAGAAGTGTAGCTCTTAGAGCAGGCTGTACCGATTATGTGTTTTAACTTTCACAAGATGAACAACCATGTTTTTTAATAAGCTATAACTGCTTTGTGAGGCAGTAGGTATTAGACCAAAGGGCTGGTTTGTTTGGTTTTTTTTTTTTTAAAAATTCCAAATTCAGAAAAAAAAATTAACAAAAAAAAGTCTTGAAAGAACACATTACTGACTTTTTATTATATCAAATTATTATGTTGTACTATTATTTTGTATGGAAGGAATTATGCTTTACTTTTATGTTATGGAAAGGAAGTAGGAATTGATACCTTTGCAAGACTTGGTGAAAACATGTCGAAACCATTTTTTTTTTCCATAAAAAACGTATACAAAAATCCATCCTCTTTAAATCCATGAACTGCTGTCTAAAGTACTAGTTGATATGAACAGGTGATACAATTATTTCCCTTATAGCTGCTAAACTCATTTATGGTGGAAAAAATGACTTGTGGATCTTCGAATGCAGTGCTAAACATGCTTCTTTCTTTTCCGTTGAATAGAGATTTCAGATGAACAGACATGTATGAGAACACAGAACATAATGTCTGTTTTTTGTATTAAGCAAGGTGAATCTTATTCCCAGGTGGACATAGCACAGCTAAACTGGGTTAGGTGGTATGGTTATGTCTGTTTGATGGCTGAAGTGCATGGAAAAACGCTACCCCAGCAGGAGTGTGTCGTAAAAAAAAAAAAAAAAGTCTTTGCTATGGTAACCTAGTAAAGAATTTCTACGACATATTTATACTGCTAGAAGTGACTTTTCTTTTTGCACCATACTCTTAAACAAGATCACAACCGCTATTCTCTTTTCTTAAGGAAAAGTATTTTGTCTGCTGCCAAGTTAAATAATTCAGATAATATGGATTCTATGAAAATATAAATAGTGGCTGGCTTTCATCTGCCTTGGTATGAGTATGAAATTGAGATGAAATACTTGACTATATACACAGATAGCATTAACTCTCTGTTTAGGCTTCTCGTAGTTCTTAAATATAGCAGATATTATAGTCTTAGTTGGTATTATATGACAGTTTGAGTCCATTGCTCTTTTCCTACCTGGAGGTGTAAAGTCCAAGTGAAGAGCTGCAATTGGAATATTTAAACTAAACTAATGATAGAAATTGTCATTGTACAGGATTGGTTTTCCTCAGTGCTGCCATCGTAAGCTTTTTAGTTAGAACGCTTTTTATATATACGTATTCATCAAAGTTCACATTATGAAAATATGCTACCTTTTAAATTTTCTTTCTAATTTTTTTTTTATTCTATTTTAACTGAAGGGTCAGTTTTCATCAAGTCCTATTCAGGGAGGAGCAAGGGCTTATAGTCTGGGAAGTATAACCAGTCCCACGTTTCCAGAGGGGTCTCCTGCACATAATGGTTCTCCTACTTTTTCACCAATTGCTTTTCACATAAGGAAGACACCGCTCTCAGGTATGGGTTAATTGTATTTGTATTAAATTTTTCTTGATTTATATGTTTTTTTTTTCTAAAAACTGCTGCATTCTTCCTGGAACTTGTTTCTGTTTGGAGACAAGTTACTGTGCTTGGCAGACCAGCAGTCTCCTCTTGTATGACACATTTATTGTTCAGCAGTGAAATATCTTAATGATATGAAACACTGAAGTATCTGCTTGCAAACAATCAACTAGGGAAAATATTCTACAAGGAGGAACTGAGACCTAATAGGAATGAAAAAAAAAATAAAAATTAAAGGATTAACGTAGTATGAGGAGGGGGATTAAAGCCATATGCCTGAACTAAACCAAGTCACAATTCCAGTTGGCTTGAGTTTTCAAATCACGTGATGGTGAAGTTTATTTTAATTGAAACTGACTAGTGAAGATATCGGCAACATTTTGTGTCCTTGTTGCTCTAGAAAATGTCAGTATTTCATGTTTCATCCACTACCTGGTAAGACTTAATGCCGTGTTTATATGTAATTTTGCTCTCGTGAACTTTGTGGTGTTTCAGCACCATTGTATGTGGAGATTGCGTAGGTGTTTTTTCACTTATTTGTTTTTCTTGAAAACTTCATTGCTGCCCCAAATGTTTTAAACGCCTATAGAATATGTGTATTGATATTTGTTTGGAAAACAGCCACAGAACCAGCTTTCGCATACTTTCCTTTGAACACTGTGTAGTATTGACATTGAAAATGTACATCAAACCATGTCTTAGGAAACAAGTTTGGTGGTAAAAATGTGATAAAATCTTGCCTGTACCATGATAGTTTACAAGTGTGGTTGGTTTGGGTTTTGGTGGGGTTTTTTTCGTTGGTTGGTTTTTTGTTTTGTGTTTTTAAGAAGGCTTTGGAGCTGCGGACCGTGGTCAGTAAAATACTATGTAGTTGGCTGTAATTATTCAAAGGAGTGTAGGGCTTTGGGAATGATGACTGTAACTCCACCTGATATCTGATAGAATAACTTTGTTTTTCACAGACCAAAGAAAATTTACATTTCGCTCTCCAGATATTCCTTCTGCCTCAAATAGAATGACACCTCCAAGTACAAGAAGCCCTTACATAGATGGTTGTTCTCCAATTAAAAATTGTTCTCCTATGAGGCTTGGAGCTTGTAGAGGAACTGCCCAGTATCAGACTTCTGTCATTAGAATACCAATTGCAGTTGAGAATCGTGGTGAGGATGAGGAAGACAAGGAAAATGCTTCTCCAGCAGAAGCTCGCTTCACAGAAATGGATAGTAGAATAAACTTACGTCAGCCAGACGGTGACACTTTCGCACATGGTACACATCTCGTGGTAGCGACTGTGTCTATTGCACCAGATCACTCAGAAGCTTGTCATCAAAGGCTGTCATCCTTTCAGGATATAGAAGGCTCAAAGGAAAATAATACTGTAGATATGGCTGATGCAGCTGAAGTGTCAGAGGAAAACACTTGGATAAAAGAAACAATTGGCAATAGCAACGCACCAATGACCAGCTTTATGACGGGGATTACTTTCAGTATTGAAAGCTCTCGCATGTGCATGTCACCTCTTGCAGAAAGCAGCGCAATTCCTTGTGACAACAGTAGTATTCAGGTAAAATCTTTTTTTGCTTCTCTGTAGAATGGAGCTTGACATACTTACTTTTAATATGTGTACCGTTCTGGAAGTAATTGTCTATTTTCTCTTATTGGATGTGGCATGCAGGTGGTATTGTGACTTTTATTCCTCCCCCCATCCCCTTTTTCCTCTCTCAGTGGAGTTAGCATAGCAATTATCAATTATTTTTATGTTACTACGTAACTTTTAGCTTAATGCGAACTGACAGACCCATTTACCATTTGCTTTTGTTATTCACTGGTGGTAGTTGGTTTGTTGGATGAAGTTCTGCTAAATACAAATCGTATCAGGTATGAGAATCTGAGGGGTTTATTGGCGATAAATTGCAGCACATTTTTAAAGCCCTGCTTCTTGATTTCAGGTGGACAGTGGTTATAATACACAGACTTGTGGAAGCAGCATTATGGATACTGCAGGGGCTGAAACCAATTGCAGAGAAAATGATGTGAATACTAACGTGTTTCAGAATAAATCTCAGCTTCTTAGAACAAAGGTAGGAGTTAAACTGTGATACCAAAGTGATAGGCTTCCCATCCAAAGCATCCATTCCCTATTTTATTCACTTTCAGGGAGCCTGAGGGGAGAGACCATCAGGTGATAATAGAAAGCATGTTAATGTAGCATCGTTTCAAGCATTATGTTGAAAACAAGGACTAAATGCAGGACAATTATTGTAAGATGAGAATAAAATTAATGTGTTCTATGACAAAGCCAAAGGTAGTTTCAGAGGAAACAAGTATATGTGTAAAAGGTAATTGTGAGGCCGCTCATGGCTTCTGGTGTGTTGTAGTCTGTCTCTTTTTCTTGTTTCTGTTGTTCTTGCTCCTTTTTTTATCGCTAAGTTTTTCAGTGTGTGCCTGTGGAGAAGCACTTTTTTTTGGAAAGATTGTCTGCCACTTCTTTTCATAAACTAACCTCAAGTTTTCTGGACCATACCTGGCATGCTGACTTCATAGAATCATAGAGCCTTCATAGTTGGAAAGGACCTTTGAGATCGAGTCCAATCATATACACACACAAACCCCCTACAATCCCTGCCATTAGAGCATGCCCTGAAGTGCCAAATCTACATGTTTCTTAAACACCTCTAGGGATGGTGACTCAACCACCTCCCTGGGCAGGCTGTTCCAGTGCCTGACCACTCTTTCAGTAAAGTAATTCTTCCTAATATCTAACCTAAACCTCCCCTGCCGCAACTTCAGGCCATTTCCTCTGCTCCTGTCATTATTCACTTGGGAGAAGAGGCCAACACCCACCTCTCTCCAACCTCCTTTCAGGTAGTTGTAGAGGGCAATGAGGTCTCCCCTCAGCCTCCTCTTCTCCAAGCTGAACATGCCCAGCTCCCTCAGCCTCTCCTCATATGACCTGGTCTCCAGACCCCTCACCAGCCTGGTAGCTCTCCTCTGGACACGCTCCAGCACCTCAATGTCCCTCTTGTACAGAGGGGCCCAGAACTGAACACAGCACTCGAGGTGAGGCCTCACCAGTGCCGAGTACAGAGGCACCATCACTTCCCTGCTCCTGCTGGCCACGCTATTTCTCATACAAGCCAGAGTGCTGTTGGCCTTCTTGGCCACCTGGGCACACTGCTGGCTCCTGTTAAGCTGGCCGTCCACCAGCACCCCCAGGTCCTTTTCTGCTGGGCAGCTTTCCAGCCACTCTTCCCCAAGCCTGTAGCGTTGCTTGGGGTTGTTGTGACCGAAATGCAGGACCCAGCACTTGGCCTTATTAAACCTCATACAGTTGGCCTTGGCCCATCGATCCAGCCTGTCCAGGTCCCTCTGTAGAGCCTTCCTACCCTCAAGCAGATCAACACTCCCACCTAGCTTGGTGTCGTCTGCAAACTTACTGAGGGTGCACTCAATCCCCTCATCCAGATCATTGATAAAGATATTAAACAAAACTGGCCACAAAACTGAGCCCTGAGGGACACCACTGGTGACCGGCCGCCAAGAGGATTTCACCCCATTAATCACAAGTCTCTGGGCACGGCCATCCAGCCAGTTTTTAACCCAGCAAAAAGTACACTTGTCTATGCCATGATTCGCCAGCTTCTCCAGGAGAATGCTGCAGGGGACGGTGTCAAAAGCCTTCCCAAAGTCCAGATAGACAACGTCCACAGCCTTCCCCGCATCCAGAAGGTGGGTCACATGGTCATAGAAAGAGATGAGGTTGGTTAAGCAGGACCTCCCTTTCTTAAACCCATGCTGGCTGGCCCTGATCCCTTGGCTGCCCTGCACTTGCCGTGAGAGCTCACTCAAGATGATCCTCTCCATGATCTTTCCTGGTACCGAGGTCAGGCTGACAGGCCTGTAGTTTTCCGGATCCTCCTTCCGACCCTTCTTGTAGATGGGCATCACATTAGCCACCCTCCAGTCATCTGGTACCTCCCCTGTTGACCAAGACTGTTGATAGATGATGGGGAGAGGCTTGGTGAGCTCTCCCACCAGCTCCCTGAGTACTCTTGGGTGAATCCCATCCGGCCCCATAGACTTATGTACGTCTAGGTGCAGAAGCAGATCATTGACTGCTTCCTCCTGGATTATGGGTGGGTTGTTCTGCTCTCCATCTTGGTGGGGAGCTTTCTTGGGTACAAGTCTTTTGATTACCAGCCCTTTTATGACCTATCTTAAAACCAAAAGAAACTACAAAAGGCAATACCTGTCTAGCAAAACTCTCAATCTCGTGACTAATGGGAGAGTTCTGCTTCTTCCAGAGAATGGGAAGCAAGGGTAGTTTATTTGGAAGAGAGAGCAAAGATCAGCTCTTGTCACTTAGTAATTATGGACTTAACGGTCTTACAAACTTTGTGGTCTACTAAGTGTCATCTACGGTCTGAAGGGGAGACAGTACTGACCAGTAGTACCAGATTATAAAAAGACTCAAGTAAGCCCATTCGGCTCTGACTTTATTTCTGTATCGGACGTGCTAATAGCCACTTCTCTACCAAGGTAATGAGTGGATTGTTGGTGTCTTAACAGATGGTTGACATCAATTTTGGAACTCTACTCATGTAAGATTAGGATAACTATGCCCTTGATGGAAGAATAGGTGGATATTTTATCTTAACTTCTAAAAATACCCATCTTCGCTGAGGTCTTGCCCCCAGTCACCCTGTTGGACATGGATTATACATGTGAATGTATTCATCAGAATTAATTGTCTAATATGAAACCTGTCCTAGATACTCACCAGTGTCCTGCAGCTGCCTTCTCCCACTGCTAGTCGTTCTATTGCTAGATCCCAGCTAAGACCAATTTTGCATTTTGGATTAGGATTTAAGTGTGGAGGCATTAAGTACTTCATTCAACCCTCACAACAGAGAACCCGCAGAGAATGAAAAGAAAAAAGCCTGGACGTTGCGGGCTGAAAGAGTCCGGTCTGGCTCATTGAGAGCATGCGTGCTCTGGAAGAAGGTTCTTCCTGACAGCACGTCTCAAAGATTTGTGCAGAGAAGACACTCTCTTTCATTTCTTTTTCATTTCAGAAGGGGAGAGATGGGGGGCTAAGGTACAAATTGCAACTTGAAATTTTCAGATAGTGAGTTTGGATCTTGTTTCTTTTGGGGAATTTTTGTGAAAATGGTTTTAAAATTAACTTTTCTGTATTAACCTAGGAGTGTTCAGTGTTAAACCACAAGGACAATCAGTTGCTGAGAGCAAAATCTCCAGAGAAGCAATCCTGTTTCCAAAAAGCAGAAGCACATAGTACAGTATTTGGTCAAAACGCAACTTGCAACATTGCTACCTGGAAACATAAAAACGAAAATCAAGTTCAGGGATTTCACAAAAATGGTATGTAGCGTTCTGTTGGAGAACTTAAATTGTCTTGTCTAATAAATCTTTGTATAGGTGACCTCAATTACCTGGATTATACATACTGTCTTGCTTTTTTTAATGCAAATGTAATAAATTGTCTCGTGTATTTTAAGGAAGTTTATAAATAATGTGGGAGTGTTCAGGACTTATTAACAGATTTATCAGTATCATTAAGTGATCTTTTGAGAATGAAGGCGGCTAGACTTGGTACAGAAAAAACATAGTGTTTTTTCAGAATTGTGTGCCGTCTGTGATCAGGGTAGATTCCATGAGGAGGCTTGTTTTGAAAGTTTGGCTCTAACTTCAGCTTCAAGAGGAATATTTTACACAGAGGAAGCAAACCTAGGCAACTTGCATAGGAGCTAACGTAACTGCAAAAACACCTACGTTTTAAGACACAACTCCTAAAAGCACGAGGGAAAGAGAAAGGAAAGGAATGTTAGTTTCGATTTGGATTGCTTCCCCCCCCCGCCCCCCATCAGTTTTGTTGTGTACCTTCAGGAGTATTAGCACTGGTCCCAAGAAGACTAGGCAGAAATGAACTGCCGGGGGTGCGGGGAAGCCGGAGCGGGGTGAGTGTCTGTCAGTATCAGTGATGAAACTCTCTGACTTTCACAAGGGAAGAATAAAACTATAGTATTCCAGAAATGGGTCCCTGGAATACGCGTGTGATTTATAGTAGACTGCAAACTGTTAAAAATGGGTGCTTAATACCAGGCTAGTCCTTTTAGTTAAGTTTTCCTGGTGAACAGCTGCCATGAAAACTCCATTCCAGTTATGAAAATTATCTACTGTTCCACAATTAAAAAAAAAAAAGTAAAAAAAGTTTAATTCTCTTAGTAATAAAGTAAGCTATAGGTCAGAAGAAGCCTTTTAGCAATTCTTTGATCAGTTTTTTCCTTGGTTTGACAGAAATCAAGGAAAAGGAGAAGTGATGGAAACGTCTTAATAGGAAAATAGAATCTCTTCCCCCTGAACAACTCCTAAAACTTTATATACTGAAGCAAGATGTGCTATTGGTTACTTTAAAATTAAATGATAGTGTTGTGACTTTAGTAATTGTATTAGTACTAATGTTGATCACCCGACTCCACCAGTGTTTCCTAAGAGCACTTGTGTCCAAATTGATGCTCCGGTCCTCTTTTGAAGGAATGTAAGAAGGTGCAATAAGGTTAATTGGTCTCAGGACATCATTAAGAGAATGGTGCAGCCTTCCTTCTATTAAACCATTACAATTTTACTTCCCTCTTATGTTTAATTCCGAATACTATTATGTCTGCTTACAGGAATTGCCCGAGTACTTAGATAAACATTTAGAAATATAATTTTTTGCATGCCACTTACTGAGAAAAGTATTAATATAAACAAACTCTTGATACTTTCAAGAAAACCATCCATGAGCAAAAGCAATGGAATGAGGAGAGTCTGGAAACCCAGAACTCCCTGTGCCTGATCAAAACCAGATTTGGTTAAATTTGATGGGATTTGTTTAAAAGAACCCATGCGGTAATAACGGTCACTAAAGGGGAAAGAAGAGATAAGGGAAAGACTGAGATTTCAAGAGCTCTGGGTTTGTAGAGCTCCGAAGTAAACTTTGTTGGATTAACGGAAAATAAAAGTCTGTTCCAGTACGTGCTCCAGTGGAAGCAGGCTTTCGCCCCTTTCATAGCACAGATATCCAGCCCCAGGATACGCCATGGAAGTTCTGCTGCCTGTTCTGTTTCCCCCACGCACAGAAAGGCTCGTACCAAAGCGATAGCCTGTGGCTGATGAGTAGCTGTTGGCACTAAGCCTGAAAGAGTTGGTCCGACCTAGATTTGAAGGCAACCGATGAGATTTTTAAAAAAAAAATAAAAAAATCTCGAAAGGGGAGGTATGGAATGAATTGCGTAGCATTAAAAAGCAATGCTTTAGACCCCAGGCTTGCGCACACGCGGTGTGTGAATAGCACAGTTCTGGAAATATTTTCAGCAATTCAACAGTGAAGGATTTCTGAAAAATACAGTTAAAGGGAAACTTCTATCCGGTCAATAAAGCAATAAAGTTTTAGTTCTCACATTGCAAACACAATAGAAAAAACTTACTTGAGATTTCTAACCAGCAAACATGACATGCATTATTTTTACTTCCGTAGCAATTTAATCAAGATTTTTGTAACCGGCTAGACGGTAATTGAACCTAACATCCTGAATCAGCTGTTTCATGCTCTTGAAACAGTGCCCTACTAAAAGCCGGAAACCAACTGAATTGCTAACTTTTAGGGGGTGAATTTTGTTAGAATGACCTTAGACTTCTGGAAAATGAACTTATTGAATAGGGCCTTCAAAATGTTCTTGGATTCAGCTTGTAAGGTTTGTAGCTCAAAAACAAGACACAACTTGTCTGAGATCTAAAAGTTATTTATGATCTTGCGTCTTTTCTGTTTCTCATGCTAATTCTCTTTAACAATCATCAATTGAAAGGGTGAATTTCAGATTTCCGGACTGTACAAAGGATTTATTTTTGCAAGTGTGATTACTAAAAACAGTAGTAATGTTAACGTAAAGAGGAAGATGAGAAGCAGGGTGGTCCAAATTATGATCTCTTTCTGAACTGTTCGGCATGATATGTATAATTAAGATTTGATTTTATTTGATTAATTTTTTAAAATTCTTTATAGTAATACATCCAAAGTATTCACAGATAAAAAAAGCAATCACTAAAATATTTACTTGCACCCTGCGTAAGCATTTTCTTAAAGGGTAAGGGAAGAGTAACAGCAGAAATGGGTGAATGCGAGAAGTAATTAAGGATCCCTCCAAATAAACTGTTTGTATTTTCTACCCTAGTTTATAGCCTTCAATTAGATGGGAATTATTTATTTTATGAAAACATGCATATTTTTTATTACGTTTTTATAATGATTTTTGTAGAAGAAACCTACCGTGCAAATTATCGTGGAAATCATTTGACCATTCTGTTTCTCTAGTTGTACTTAATACGTTGGTCGGCACGCGTTGCACAAAACGGTCGTTGTTTACATTAAATTAATTTCAGTAGTTTTACCGAGAGACCTTTAACATGTATAATAATTGTAAATGGAGTAATGAAACAGAATAAAGACATCTCTTTCGTACCTAGATGGTTTGCGTTAAATTTTTTGGCGACAATCTGCAGCATCTTTTGTGTCAGTGCTGCCTGGAACACGTGTACGTGTGTAGGGTCGGGGGGGGCGGCGCTGGGGGAGGGAGGAAGGCGTTAAGGTAAGGAGCTTGGCAAGCTTTTGCTCTCGTACATACAGTTTAAAAAATGGCTTCAGTTACTACAATGTATGGTGCTGAATTAAAAGTGTCGTACCAGTTGTAGATCCAGTGCCCTGCACATCTTTCTTGAAACTTAAGTTTTAAAGTTTCCGAATAAGCCTTTTAGAAGAGCGGTGACAGGATTCAAACGTATCGTTCACGGGGTTCTACTGCGATCGGTTAAACACGTTAATTGTCTCCTTTTAATGCCTTTTATACGTATGTACTTCATAAATCTGCTCCAAGCCTTTACAAGGACAGCATACAGGCAGCTGAGTAAACGTGGCCAAGAGACAACCACGTATTGATCACCTGTGACCCGCCGATTACCCAAGGAGACCACTGAGGAGTAAGTGACGAGTATAGAAGCTTGTGAGCTGTAACTCCTCAAGATCTCCGAGGAACACCTGTAGCATGTGGGATTGCAGTTTCTTGGCTTCCAGAGCTAGGAATTGGCATCAGCAGACCCGATCTATACACGCTACTGTAATCCAAGGCACGCTCGGGGGGGATTTTTACTGAAACGGAACTTGCAGAATTCAATAGCAGCCACCTCGAACAAAATCCCTGTGGTGGGAGTTCAGCACTGAAGCTAGAAGGCCACTTAAAAAGACTTCAGTCCTCACAGCACGTAAAACATGTTTTAGGACAATGTAGCCAGGTGATGTAGCTGGACTGTAACAACGCAGTTCAAGGCACAAAACGCCTGTGGGGTTTTTTGAGAATTCTAACTCGCCAGCATCTTGGCAACGCAAGCTAGAAAGATCACTGCAAAACTTGTTACTTGTGGATTTTTGTGTAACACAAATATAACTGATGGTTTCCATCCTTTTTTTATTTTTTAAGGCAGTTCATCAGAGGCTAAGCAATGATTTTAAATTGCCTTAAGGGCTAGGACAAAGACTAATGCACTTTTATGGTATACTTTCTCTCTCCATCTGCATGCCGTGTGGCATGTTTACACCCAGCTAACGTGGCGTGAAAGAGACCTTTCCCAGAAGGAAGTGTAAGTCTCTGGAATTTATCTTTCAAGGGTAAATTCTGTTAGCATTTAGGAGCAGGAACTAGCACAATTACTTCTTTCAGTTCTGAGGTGCTCAAGGGAATGCGCTGAAGGCTGACGAGACTGACTTCTGCCGGACTCTTGAATGGTGAAAGGCTGTTAATAAAATACTACTTTTCCTTCGCTTTGCAGAAGCATTTATTTTCACCCACAAGACAAAACCGTAGACGTACTTGGTTTTAAAACTATTGTTCTCCTACATATATATATTCATAAAAAGTTTTTTTTAAAAAAAGCCAGTTTTACAAATATTAAAAAAATGTGTAATTAAAAGTAAACAAAACCTGTTCCTAGCATTTTGCCCATAGGGAAAAATACATAAATACAAATGATTCATGTGTGACTTCCTATTAACTTTTACATCCAGCTATTTTTGTAGCTTCTTTTTCTTTTTCTCGGGTTCATTCTTGCTGTTTATCTCTGTAGGTAGATTTGCAGGCGCATCATTTCCTGGTATCTGCAGTGAGAGAAGAATTAGAAGTCGGAACACTTTTAACTCAAATTTACTTGTTCAGACCTTTTACAAACACTGTATGAACAGCAGAAAATCCTGTTAGCATTCATCTAAGAGAGGGTCTCCCATCCTGTGACGATCCCAGCTAGGACACTCGACTGAAGTACAAGCTGGAAAAAGCTCAGGGGAGGAGAAGCAGCGGCACCCCTCCTGACTAAATGGCCAGCAGTTTGCACCAGATTATAAGCGCCGCCTCCTCGGCCTTAACAAAGGCTTAGAAGGCAGGGGCTGTGAATGAGAGGGGTGAAAAGGGGTCCTGACCTAACAATTTTCATTTTGCTTTTACAATAATCACCACCGTGGTGTTTTCTGAAGTGCTGCTCCTGTCAAGCAGAGGCCCTGTGAGGCTCGGGACACAACAGAGCAAAAAGGCATTTAGCTTTGGCAGAAAAACTGGCAAAACTTTTGAAATAAGTGGAAAATAGACTTTTTCTAAAGCAAGGAACAAGAAGAATAAAAAAGCCTGTATGCTTACAGAGAACGGCTTGTCCTCGAGGGAAGAGGTCACCAAGAAGCAGGCTATGCTTTCCGTGAGAATACGGAAATGAGTGGCATTCAAGCAGAGAAGGGTGAAGCAGGCCATAATGAAACAGTTCATTTAAGTAGGGTCCATAAAACAATTGGACCAAGCCCAGACGTGCAGGCTCCTCTTGCGGTTCGCCTGTAGACTCAAACGCAATGTCTAATTCAAGAAGGCAACGGGCACTTGAGAAGCCTGATGCAAGGAAGCTCACCGCTAGGACTTTACTCTACCAGGTTATAAATCATGTGAAAGCGACAACGTGTACCAGTAGAAGAGCCACTTAATTGTATTAGAGTAACGCAGGCACCTGTGCTGGAACACAACCCACCGCCATAAGCTGACGGCTATGTTTTTGGGTCAGCTAGTTAGGATGGCAAGGATTATGACGTGCTAAGGAGTACTGGAGAGGCTGTGAGAACAGGTAACACAGCAACAGTAAGTTATCTTCAACGACTAAGCGTCATGAGAAGGCTCAAGACAGACACTTGGTTTCTAAGCCCCATAAATGCCTGTTTCTTTGAGCAACTAGACGGAGAACCCAGAAAAAGGGAGAAGCAGCTCTTGTCTGAGGACCTGCTCAAGAGGTTACCAACAGACCCAGCCCTCTGATTTCACTGTAATTACTCAAAATGCATCACCCCGATAGAAGGAAAGAAAACCCAAACCTTATTACTGCAATTTTGAAGGAATTTAGTGAAAATTTTATTAAAGGGGGTAGCAAAAAGATAAGATGCTTTCAGGGAAGAGATGGAATTTTAAGAGACTTGGGAGTAAGAATATGCCATTTATTAATAGCATTTCAAGACAACGCTTGAAAAAAAAAAATGTCAGTGATCTGTATTACAAGTCAACAGTCATCCTTTAAGAAGTAAAAATCCTGTCCACATGAAGAAGAAATAAGTTAAAATAAACAGGCAAGCCCAAAAGACTGAGGAATAGTAATAAAAATTCTCCAAGTAAGTGAGAGGCAGGGAATTCTTCCTTGCTTCTCCATCACTGGATAGCTTGGTGATAATAAAAACCTAAAACAGGCATGAACAACAGGTAATCAAAATGTATTTCAAGCACTCAAGAAAATTAAGATCAACAGCAAGAAAACTTACAAATGACCATCATAAAAAAGAAGGTTTAGGACAAACTGGGTAAGAGGAATACTAGCAGGACGAGACACTGTCCATCACACAGTTCTAAAAGCAGGTGTAAAACTGTCAACTAGCAACTCTCGGTGTGTATAAACTCACTGCTTGAAACTGGTCTTGGTACTAGAAGGAATGAAAGATGATGCAAAGTGTTCCCACGTAACACCATACAACACGGAAAATCCTGTACGTATGTCTCTATGTACAATGTGATCCTGTATGGACCTGTGGCGTGCTTGCTTTCAGAATCATGCATGTGCTTCTCTTCCAGCTCAAAAAAAAAATAATCATAAAATGGAACTACAAAAACAAAGGTGACAAGGAAGATCAAAGATACAAAATAGTTTCCTGAAGAGCAGGAGCTAATATAGTGGATAACAGAAGCATATAGAATTGAGCGGCAGAGGAATGGTAAATAGGAATAAAATATTCTTTTCATAGTGTAGTAAATGCAGTATGTCATCAAGTAACAGTATTGGGCATCAGGCTTGAAACAAATGAAAGGCTAAGTACTTTTTCCATACACAGTGAGTTGAGGAACGTACTGTTAACAAGATGCTGTGGGAGTCAGCAGTGTAAGATGGGCAAAAAAGTGATTAAAGAAATTTGCAGGACAAGACTATCTACTGAACACAAAGATGTGTATCTGGGTGAGACAGTATGGAAGCTGTAAATTGCAGGAAGCTTTGAATGGACACAAAGGGAATGATCACTGTATGTGCATCTTACTCCTACACTCATTCCTTACCAGGAAGGAGGACTAGTAACTGATGCTTAGGGTGACAAAGTATTTTGGATTAACTAGTACAGCTGTTCCTGTACCAGGGGATAAGCTAAGAGTATAGTATTGGCTTTGCTGTAGAGGAAGGACGTTCACAGAAATTAGTACAAGAAGTAGAAGGGAAGGGGAGAGGAAGAGAATAAATAAAGATCAGCTTGCGTTAGCCTTACTTTGTGCCTGTTTTCAAAGAAGAAAGTGCATCCCTTGGGGACTGGAGTCTTTGCAACGAGTGTTTGTTCCGGAGTTAAGCCCACAAGAGCAGCTCTGACAAACACTGCTGGGTGAGCGCAAGCAGTGGGCAGCTCTGCAGGTTAATGCGCAGCAGGATGCAAGGTTTCTGTCTACTATGAATTCCGTTATCTGCTCCCACTTTTTGAAATCATGAGGATTGCCTTCGACACGAGATAATACCACAGCTCAAAGATCAGAATATTTACATGTGTTTGGAAAGAGATGGTTTCTCAGACAAAAGGAATAATGTTTGACTATATAAACAAGGATCTCTTGCTTATTTTGGGTTTTCTTTTTCCTCCATGATTACGGATACACAATGACTGCAACCATCTGTTTACCAAAAAAGTCACACATAACTTAATGAAAGTACACAATCTTGTAATGGCACGCAAAAATACTCAGCAGGCCTGAGGTGTGAGAGCAGGTGAAAACCCCAGTGTCCCTGATGCATTAAGAAGCTAGAATTGACAAGTCTTAAGACCGGAGACACAGTTATTGGGACATTACAGGTATTATAACATTATCAAGAGAGAATTTTTGTAATGTGGAAGTTGTAAGGAAGGACTGCCATTTACAGCCAGCAGCTACACTGAGTTTCCTTCTGAGCCACCCATCAGAGTTACACCACAATTTACTGGAGCAAAAAGATGATCCTACTGAGTTTTGGCAGATTTTCAAAAGGGAGATTTGATTACAGAACCATGAAATTCAAAAGATATTACTCCAGCAAATCATCACCTTTCCCATCAGTGGAAATAGCCCTGATGGGTCCAGAAGGGAAATTTAATTTAGAGCCCTTTATTCTTTTCAACAGCAAACAAAAGCAGACTTGTGTTTTATTGGGAGTAGATACGAAGCAATCGCTACAATCTGCTGCTAAATGATTTTTTTTCTTCTGGCTTAAGTTTCAATTTTACCATATGCTGATTTTTTAAGATTACTGAAGGGTAATACAATTACACGAATCACAAATCTTGTGCCTTACCTTTGGTTCTACTAACACCATCCGAATTTTCTGATGTTGGATGTTGGAAGCATCTAACATAATGTTCACTTTAACTTTATCAAATACATGTAACGTTGTGTCTTCCACAGTAAGTGACGGCACCTGAAAGTTCAAATTTTGTATAAGCACTCACTGCTTACAACGTCTGATGTTTTTATACAAATAAATATTTTTGTAGGAAATCATTAATGTTATGTGTCAATAAAAATGAACACAAAAATTACTGTCCTGATTGTTCAGAGTATCGTAATACATGGTTTATACATTTTTGCAGTATTTACATGGATAAGCAGGTATTAGCACTATCTGTTACAGAAACCAATTCCTATCATAACCTGTTTATTTGGACTTATAAAGGCCATAGTGGCACTATTGCTACAGATTAATAAATGTGCATTTAGAATAGCCTCTCTTACCCTTCTAAATCCAACTAGAATAGATTTTAGTCATTCTGGTCACTTACCAAATCAAAAAACCAAAGGTATTTAAGAACAAACCTTATAAAAACATACCTCATTGTTGTAATCCAGTCTCGGTGTTGGTTTACCTTTTTCTTCAAAGAAGACAGTTCCTTCTAACCCATACTTGGGAATCAGAACCACAACTGCATTTTTTCTTACAAATAATATATATGCATCTTCATTCACTACTCCTTTGTTTTTGAAGAACAGCTGTAACAAAAGTAAAATACATGAATGAGAAAAAAAAGCACTAGAACATTCTTTTGGATTACAAATATACTGGCTGAAAAAAACAAAGCAATTACAAATCTATACTTAGTGATAATTACACACCATATATTGAAAGCAAATTAAAAAAATCCCATAAACTTTATAACATTACTATAGTATTAAACATTCGTTGTATCTATAAAAAACATGAAGTAAAAAGAATCCTCAAGAGGCCATTATTCTAAATTTTTCAGAACCAGCAATGCAATGTTGAAGCTTCTCCCCAAGGAAGCAGCCCTCATTCTTCGTCATTCCTACAGACCTGCTTGGTTTTGCACAACTTGATGTTCCCTCCCTTCCTTTAAAATCAACATGAATCACCCACAGTTAATCCCCACACCTCTGAATGCTTACCTGTGTATGGAATGCAACAGATGCTCTTTGTGCGTATTGAGCCATTTTATGTCGGTAATTGAGATTTTTACACATATCTGCTAGTTTATGTTTATCTAAAAGATCGGGGTAAGTACTGTCTGCTCCTATGGCCACTGCCAAAAGTCGATGTACTATGATGTCAGCATACCTGTACAGGTGAGATTAAATGATCAATGACATATCAAAACATACTTAAGAAAAAGTTTCTGAGTATTATTTTGTTTTTATGAGTCTTATAGATGAGAAAGTTTTTGTAATAATGACGGTCTGCTGGTAACTCCCTGTATTATCTCTTCACTGACCAGATACACTCTGCAGAGCCAGAACAAACTATTTTCCAAGATAAATTCTTTACTATATTCTACTAATAGAGCCTGTATTGTTGAATGTTTACAAAGAAGAAACGAAGTTTTATTTTTGGTCTAAAGAATAATGTTTCACCATGGCAGCATAAGCCACTCCCTCTCCCCTTTCCCATGAACTAGACAAATTTAGTGTAGAATTGTATTTCAATGCCATTGATCTGCAAAGCATAATCAGGCTTGACTTTCTCGGTACCGTAACTTTTTATTAGAACTTCAGCCAGGAATTTTGTATCACTTCTGTCAGCAACGAAAATTTCCTATTAGGACTCCTAGAAGCTCTGCAAATTATCCACAGAAATGCACAGGAATTTTAATCCACCTGTAAGACATCTCACTAGAAATGTTTCTAAGGAGCAAAATATGACAACAATTATTTTCCTCAAAACTTAGATACTTTTTAGTTAAAAAACACCCTTCATTTTCCAAGATGTATGATTTCATTACAATGCAACAGCTACAGCTAGCGAGTTTTAAATTAGCAATGTTTTTATATGTATAATACAGTCTCCTCAAAATTTAAACACTGCTTCCACATGAAAAACTACTAGTTGACTTACATAATGCTAACTGATCCTGAAGTGCATTTCTGTGACAGAAATATGCGTTAGGGATGTATTTCTCTTATTTTTATGAGTCATTTAACAAAGTTTTATTAGACATTAGGAGTAACAGACAGCAAACACGGGAGTTTACATGAAAGCAGATCACCATGTAAAGCCACTGCTGTTTCAACTGAAATCTAAAGCTGAACAGAAACAGTGTTTTGTTTTAAATGGACATGATCATAATTTAAAATAGAGTTTTTTCACAAATAAATCCCTTTTTTTGTTTCTCTGAAACTTTGGTAAAATAAAGTACCTTCTAATAGGTGAGGTAAAGTGGGTATAAATAGGTGAGGCTAAACCGTAGTGATGAAAATCATTATCCATTCCAGAGCAGAAATAAACAGCTTGCATCATGCAGCGAGTGGTCAAAATTCGCAGCAGTGTATTTAGATAGGGGAACGTAGGAGATTCAGCTTTGTCTAATGATTCAGCTAAAGCCTTAGCTGAATCTGTCTTAATTTCCAAATCCTGGAAGGAGGGAAAAAAAATAAAAAAAAGGTCAGGTATTACTAGCACGCATTAACAGAGCCTAAGCAGAAATGTAACAGCTACATCCATCTTAGCGGCACAGGTACCACACCTAATAACCTAATGGAATGCCGCTATTACCAAAAAAAAATTCCACCCATGCACACGCACAAGGTCCTTCCTTCATTATTACCAGTGCTCTATAGAAAAAGTGAAAAGCGAAGTCAATAGCCTAGGAATTCAGAAAAGACATCCATTCAGAACTAAGAAACACTTCAGGCTAATATTAACAAGTTTTTTTTATTTCCTTTGGTTTGATTTTTCCATTCCTTTGATTTTTCCTATCCCAGAATGGATATTAAAAAAAAAAGTATTTATGCCACGCAGATTCTCATCCAAGCACAACGTAAGCAGTACTCGACCTTGTTGTACTTCCTCCACAAAATAATTAAAACTTACACTTGGAAAAGTGATTTGTAACACTAGTACCGTATGACATTTTGTTCCCTGTTTGCCAGTGTTCCCTGGTAAAAATTCAGGTAGCATGAAAATACATAATGCATTTTTAATTTCCGATCACACAAATTAAGTTTTATCACAAGATCAGTAGAATGTTCTTTCCTTCCTGTACACCACTGACAACAAAGTATGATCTAGAGATCAAATTATGCCTGTATTATGGTAAAATAACAGCATATTTGTAAAAAAAGTAACAAAAATATAGCATATTTTTACCTAATTATGATGGTTGTGTCAGAGTAGTGAAAAGCAACTTTGACTTATTAAAAGAGTATTTGTCTATGCACAGGAATTTTGCTTTCCAAATAAAACGGTACTTAAAAAATAATTTTCAGAGTACAAATGAAATCATTATCAATATTCCAGTTTTATAGCAGTGGAAAATTAAATGGGGTCATCTATTAATCTTACACTGATAGAATTTGGGAGCTTCTCTCTTGCTTCTAGAAAAAAAAAAAGGGGGGGGGGGAGGAAGAGCTGAAGGGAAAGGAAATATGTATGCACATCCCATTGTCTAGAAAATTAAGTTCAGCTCAAATAAAAGATCCTGAAACTGGGAAAGTAATTTTTCAGTTCAGACTTGTTAATTAAATCAGACTTGTTTCAGGCTAAATTAACCTCTAGCTCATCTAAGGAGAGGATGGAAACTAAACACATACGAATGCATTTTCTTACTTCCTGACTTTGAGAGACATGTTATTTGATGTGATTGACCAGTTTCTAAGTGCATCAATAATGTATGTGATCCAAAGCCAAAAACTGGCTCAAAAATCACGTGTGGCTTGGAGAGGAGAAAACATTCACAGCACACAAGAGTTACAATACAAAAGACTTAAGAGAGTGATTTCTTTGCTTTACCTAAGAAAGGGTTTAAAAAGCCCAAGATTCTTCCTTTCATCTAGAGGTAGAATCACCTTGCTACAAGTACCAGCAATTTCAAAGTGTAGCTGACACACTTTCAAAATACTGCTCTCCAACCCCTATTCTTGGCTAAGTGGCCAACCAGAAAGAAAACATAGCTTTTTATAATTAATTAACTTAATTAGCATGGTAAAAACTTGCCTTGGACTTTGCGGCCTTCACAAGGATGTCATAATTCGATGGGGGAGGAGCAGGGTGTTTCCGGAGCAAGGCAAACTCTGGGAACTCATCGTAAATTTTTTGTGCCACAGAGACATTGGCAAGCAACATGAACTCTTCGACCATGGAATTTGTTTCTCTATCAACATAAAATATTTTATATTGTTAGAAAAGCATTAAATTATATATTTACTTTGAGTGCCTAATGAAGAAACATTCCACCATCCTAACAATATTATATATTAACTAGTTGTTTTGAACATTTATATAGACAAATGCCATTAAGACTAAAACCATAACATTTATTAAGTTTCAAACGCTGAGTCAGAAGAAAAAAACCTAAAGTATTCTAAAATAACAAATTACATTAAAGAAAAATGCGATTTAAAATTCCCCAAAAGACTAACAGATATGCCTCTTGATTCTTCCTAAGATGAAGAATGCATATCAAGTTTGAAAGCACCATGTTGTACACCATGAAGTCATGACAGTATACATAACTAAGTTTAGATTTTGGCACAGAAACTAAGTAGTACCATGAGAGAAATTAAGTATCTTCAGAAATTGAATCAGTAGCTCTGTTACTAGAACTCCTCACTTAGACTATATCACTGTGCACATGTGCAATAACTTCTCTGTTGTTCTTAAAAGTTTCAGTAATCCGCAACTCCAACTTCTACCTTCTTTCCTTCATTAATATTAGTTAGAAAAGCATCACAGAGAAGCCAGTGGGATGTAGAGAGTTTGGACCTTAGTGCTCTGTTAAATTAGTAGTAAAGACTTAAGTTCATATATGAAGCATACAGTTCAAAACCTGCTTCATAAATAGTGCAGTAAAATACAGAGGAACTCTCTTTGCTAGGATCAGCTTACCCAGAGAAGTTCTGGATGCCCCATCACTGGAAATGTTCAAGGTGAGGCTGGACTGGCCTTTCAGCAACCTGATCTAGGGAAAGATATCCCTCACCACGGCAGGAGACTTTGGACCAGGTGATCTTTAACGGTCCCCTCCAACCCAAATCATTCTATAATTCTATGATTGTCCCGCACTATTACAGGAACTCTGTACACTATTAACTAAGTGCTGCTACGTAAATGTGTCTGTAATTCCATTCCTGCCACAAATTAACCAATTGAGGAAAATAAAACTCATACTTGAGTTCCTTAGTCTGCAGATCAATGGGATCGTGAGTTTCACTGTCCATGTGGAAACGAACTTCTGGTGAGGAAAGTGTCAAGGCTCTGGAAGACAGTAAGTGGTATTGACAAACTACAGTAAAGCAGACACAGCAGCTGAGTCGTGAGCCTGTACGCAACATCTGGGTTTATCATGAAACTGTAATTTAAAATTAGCAGAAATTAAAAATAAAATTGTGGAATTAATGTTCAAATTAGCAGAAATCATGATGCTGACACACACATCAATAGTAGCTCCTAAAATTTCAAATCCTACTCCTCTGGTTGTGTTTGTATAATGACTATAATGACTGTAAGAGATCCATATTCATTGATCTTATGAAGGAAAAGTTAACAACCCACGCTTATATTTTTGGGGAAGTGAACACAGGCATTTTTATGCAAATTGAAATGGCAAACTACTTCTTTTTCAAAAGATTTCCACTGGAAAAATGGATGCAGAGGAGCATTATAAAGTTTGACAGCAACAAATACCCAGAAAAAAAAATGGGGGGTGAGGGGAAGGAAAAAAAGGTATCAGGGACACTGCACCGTTTACCCATTATCAATTCTTCTCTTCTTCAGAATTTTTGCTAATTTGTTTAGTCCACGTAGGCTGGTAGTGATTTCATCATTCATAGTTGCTGAATCAATTCTCATCTGTGCTTCAGCATACGTAAGAGAAGCCTTGAAGAGGTTAAAACAAAAGAGATATCATGATACGTAATTGATTACTGAAAAGAAAAACATAGGAGTGTCTTGCAGAAACTGCAATTTGCTGTCAAAGTTGGTTCACAATAATACAAAGCTTACATTCAACACCTAATGCATGTAATTCTCAAAGAATAATGGACAAAACAGGACAGACCTATGCAAGATAATAAGAATACCAGGCATTTACAGTAGTTTTTTACACTGATCACAGATGTATTTTATGCCTCAGAGGTCTAATTTTCAAAGATGTATTAAACACCTACACGGTCTACTAAATTTAACTGAAAAATATGACTAGCTGGTATATACTAACCACGTCCAGTAGATATAGCAATATTTATACTTCTGAATTGTCATAACTTATATACTGAAATATCGTAACTTTATATACTGAAATAGCATAACAAAGTAACTGTACAAAAAACACTGCAGTCTTAAGAGGTTTAAAAGACCAGGGCAGATTCTAAGATTTTCTTTATTTTTAGTACTTAAGCATCATTTTCTAATTCTAAGAAAATATAAATCAGTAAACAGAAAGAAAAAAACTTCATTATCAAGTCTGTTGATCACTGTTTTTATAAAAAGGTCTCCAGCTTTTTTTTCAGAAGTATAATAATATTTATGTGACTAACCTTGGAATTAATAATACTCTTTGTAAATCTGGTTTTTAGAATTTCAGCCTTATGGTTCATCTCCCATATACATGAAAATGCAAGCCTAAGAGAGAGAGGGTGGAAAAACCTATTAAAAATCTACATATAAACATCTGGAGTTTCATATCAGGATCAAAGTATGGCTCATATACATATACCTGTCCACATTAGATCTCAGGGAGCACAAATTGGAACTGAGTAACTCTGGAACCATATCAATCCTCTGCAAAGTAAGAATAAAAATCATGACTATGTATTTTAATTACCTGATTTTTAATATACTAAAAGCTTGGAAATAATAGTTATTTTATTGCTAAGAAAGCTCAGATTTCTGGAAGAATCGTAAGCTACTTCGAGGAAATTAATTCCAAGATCCATTTTAATTATTGGGTTTTTAGTAGCAGTTATTTCTGAAAAGAAACTGTGGTCTGTGAGAAATAAGTTAAAATAAACAGGATTAAGTGTACAGTTGTAATGAATACAAATCATAGGAAACAGTAAGAGATTTATCGATCACAAGAAAAAACAATGGAAAACACAAAAACAGGCTACTTTACTGTTTTAATATCGATCTGAAATTGCCAGTCTAGTTTCAGAATTACAGGTTATTAATGCTTCAAATGGGAGCTGAAAGGGATATTCTACAGATAATGGATTTAAAAAGAAAAAAATATTTCTCCTTCTTGTTGTGCAGGCTGAATGACCGAAAACACCTTCATTTTGATAGTCTGAGGAAATTAAGTGCAGCCCAAAGGAGCCTAGCTGTTTTTTTTTTCCCCACTTAATTTAGAGATAACGTCTCTACTCTCAAGAATTAAAAGAGGAAAGCATGATAAATCTAACTGCTTAATTGTACAAAAAGCTTTTTATATAGAAAACAATTACTTTTTCACACAGATACACTGTTGTCCCTCTTTTGGCTGACTCCTCATCCAAAGCATTTCCTGGGCGAATAAAATGACTGACATCTGCAATATGTACACCAACCTAAAAAACAAGCATCATATTATGCATCTTACAAAAGAGAAATAGTTCTCAACATGAAAGAAACTTTCTCAAGTTTTTATTTACAACCCAATTTACCCATTCCCAGTTCCTATCAGCAGCTCCTATATTTAGTATTAGAAATACTTAAAACCTACAATACTGATATTAAAAAAATGAATAGTTGCAGCAATTACGCAAAATAAGGGCATGTGTACACTTAGTGGAAAGTTCTATTCATTACCAATGCAACTCTTCTTGCCTGGGGGCTCAAATAACCTCTTTCACTTTCTTCAGGGCTCACTGGAAATTTGGGTTTCTTTTTCTGTTTGCTAGACCTTCCATTTTGGCACATTCTGCTATTACGAATTAATTTATAACGAAGAAAACCTGACTAAATCAGATATAAGGGGACAGAGAACTGGTGTTAAATCTGTAGCTTTTTAATGCTTTTTTTTAAAAGAAAATAATCAATCCTTAGGCATTACAGCAGTAGCTTTGCTTTTTCTACCAATAATTCCTTACCCTAGCTGTAGATATCTATGTTTATACTTAGCTAAAGCAGTAAATAAATTCTATGTTAATTTCCCATGCCAAATGAGTAGAAAGCAGGGTGAATTTAGAAGACATTAAATTCCCACTTCTGACACTGATGTAATGCAAATCAACTCCCTTTCTTTATTACTTTCTCACAGTTGTGCGAACACCATTAATTTATTTTACAACAGATCTGGAGCTTTGCTTATGTCATTTACTATTACTACTACTGCACTGTTTGTAAAATAAAGGAAGAAGTAAATAAAAAAACCTGACTGGCACCATTAAAAAAAAAAAAAAGAAACAATACCTCTATATTTCCATTTTCTACTTCTCTACAATGCAATGCATCATCAATATCTGTACAGCCGGGAGGATCAACACTACAGACATATAGATGCCTTAAGTCTTCCCTGTATTTCATATCCTGAAATAAAAAAAAAAAAAAACAAAAACCAAAAAGTTGTTTTCAAGAACATCTTCCATATCAAAGTAAAAATGATCATTTGAGAAAAACACTTTGCATAAGATTTTCTAAAGCAATGAACTACTTTCAGAGTGCTTTTTTTTTGTTTAAGGAAAAGATTCACAGTAATATTTATTTATAAGATCAAAACAGATCTGCAGAAACCACAGCAACAGAAAAACTAAGACAGAAGATGATGGAAAGTACTGAAAATTTATCTGTTTTACAGCAAACAGGAAGAGAAACAGAATAAAATTGCAATCTTTTCATGATCTCAGAATTAGCAGGACCAGGAATCAAGATTTTTCTAAGTGAAATTTTGACTGATGTCCAGCTGGACAAATTGTTTAGGATATGACTGCTCTCAACTAACTTCAGTTTTCTAAGGTTTAGATGTCTAGACAGTTGAAAGGAACTGCACACTTTGGAAGTGTCTACCTTTGTACGATGGCTACAAAAAGATCACAGATTGGTATCTTAGACCAGACAACTGACTTTCAGACAGCTAATTTACACAAAGATCCCTCCTTCAGTTTCCACGTTCAAAAGAAACAGGAGTAGGTAATAAATTATAATAAAAGTAGCCCACCTCAAAGAAAATAAAATACACAAAACGCATAAACAAAAACATTCAGCCCAGCCCAAAACCAAACAAAAAAACCCCAGCCCAGCCCAAAAGAAAAACATATCATGCTCAAATTGTTCCCTGATGACATTTTTCCATACATTGTAAAGCAACCATTTCGCATATTTATGTTACTGGGGAGAACCTGAAATTCACTAAACAGAATTTATAATGAGCAATTCTGCAAACACCGATTTATTTTTCTCCAATTACTTTTCTGGATTATAGCAGGATATATTAAAGTCTCCTCACCTCACATTATTTTAGCAATGACACAGGCTGCCACATTTGGTTACAATGCTATTTAGTGTGATGAAAAACTCTTAGGGATGGTTTTACAATTATTTGAATTGTAGTCTCTCTCCTTTGCAAAAAGACTTTTTTATATTTTTATTTTTTAATGAAACCTGTAATACATTTTTTATCTTAAAACGTCTATCCCTAACAAGCACAGTTTTAGCCAACCCCAAAAAGTTGCAAAGGCCTTGTTTCCGTAAGAAATCCACCTGAAAATCCACCCAAAGACAAAATGGTTTCAGACAACATTTTTCCTTGGTTTTTGGTGCACTGGGATATCCAAGAACGTCACAGTTTGATTTGAAGGAGAAGGCACAGTAATATCTACAATTATTTAAAACTTATTACCTGTTCTGTAATGCTCCATGGCATTTTTGGTAGGAATTTAAGGACACCCTGGGAAAAAGGCTGATGAGGGACATCATGCTCAAGCAGAAGAACTTCCGTCTCGGTCTCTTTATCTCCAGCACTTCCCAAGTTCTTTACAAAATGACCCTGAGAAACAATATTCATACATATGAATATATACACACACATACAAACATGCAATATTGTTTGCTCAAAAGTAAGTATTTGAGACCATTATCTCATAGGTTATTAGTATACTAAACTACATAGAAGGAGTAATCTTTCCTTCTTCAGTTAACTTTCTCACCTTTAAGAGAGAAATTTAATTTCAAACATTTAATGAATTAAATAAATCTGAACTTTGTATTTCCCCCTGTTTTCCTGGAATGGCACTAAATTCTCCACATATAAGACTGCAAAAATTGTAAATATGGCAATTCAATTTTGCAGGAAAGAAAAAACATTGCTGTATAAGCAGCAAAATGAATAAGGTCTAATTTCTCTATGGGTTTGTGTTGTGTTACGCATCCCACTCCATAATACGTTAACTCTACTTGCTTTCTCACCTGTCTCACCTTCTACAGTAATGTTGTCTTTGTCTTAACACTCCTTCCATATATTCCTCCATTTCCTCTGTATGTTTCCTTCATTTCTCTAAACATGCATGAGACACCTGTGCTCTCATTCATTACAAGCTATGCATTCCTACACAAGCCAATGGAAGCCTCCTCAAAACCTCATGTTCAACACAAATTGAAGCTAGTGTCCTCAACTTCTTTTATATCCTCCTGTATATTTACAAAGAACTTTTAAGAACTCAATTACCTGTATCTCTGCCCCACTAGCAATTCGACTGAATTTGGCCAATGTGTTTAGAACTACTTGCCAGGATGGTGATCAGTCTGTGGATGAACAAAGCCACAGAGAAAGGTTCACATTTCTAGAAGCGCAGACTAAAAGAAGGCAGTCCCTAGTTAATCTAAATAAAGCAACTTAGCACATGTATGTTCTCTGCAGAACCTAAGGACCAAGCTTTTTAAGTATGATAACCCATACCTGTTTTTTGGGGTATGAGTAAACTAAATCATTTAGGGACCATCAAAGAACGGCACTCAAAGAACTTAAAATTCACGTCAACACTTTTTGAAATTACTCAGCATTGCAGAAAATAACAAGCATCTTATCTAAGAAACACATAAAAACCAGATAGATGAGAGTTCAGAAGAAAACACTTAACTTACATTAGGATACCTGGAATTCCTGGGCCAACCATCAATAGCAACAATTATTCTTTGTCCTTCCAGAGTATCTGCTTGTCTTGTTTCTATTCGAATGCGAGGAATTCTGCGATCAGCTGGTGTAAACAAATGCCGCCTTGCCTATTAACAGCCAGAAAAAGGAACAAATAATTTCTAATTACAGAAAAAAAAAAAAAATCTCTGCACTTTCAATAACTTGATTATATCCTTACCTCTTTGATCTGTGATTTGGAAAGCATGCCACAGAATGGTCGCCAGTTTCGTTTTATAATGCCCACTACTCTTCCTGTAGGTCTCAGCATGTCCTTGTTAACAGAAGTTTTCAGCTGATAGAAAACACAGGAGTTAAAACCACAGAGCTGTCTGAACTCACGGTAACGTGTTTGACTACAGCATGTATCTCAAACCTTGGTGGTAACAACTTAGGTGTCACTAAATACTATAAATTCTATCATGACTTCATAAGCAGAACTATGCCGCCCTGTGCTTTGCATGACTTTTAGTATTTTTAATATGCGACATGACTAATTTGTTGTGGTCTTTTTTTTTTTTAAATGGACATCATTTCATAAAAACAAAGAAGAGTAGAAAAAGACACTGAAGAAACACTATCTTGTTCCACTGTCTCTGCTTACCACACAACTATCTCCATTTTCTTTTCCAACCTATTATTATAATTTTTAGGAGACCTTTTATGTTGCTTGAAAGTTCTCCAGTAATTCTAAACACAATAATTAAAAAACACTCCCATGGAATTCAGTGGGAAGATCATGTTTTTAAAAAAATGCAAATACTTCTTGGACAGGGTATACATGTGTGTGCAGTACATGCACATTAAGCGGAATTACTGCAAGAAGTTAAAGAATATTTTACAACTGGTTCCACATGTATGCATTGCCTATAAAAGCTGACTGTCATCATGATACAATGCTTGTTCCTATTCTAGCAAATCCTAATCATCACATCAGTATATAGCTTTGCATTATAAGCTAACTACCACTCAGTTACTTTTGGATTTAGTAAGTTTAACAAAGTAATATGGGAAATTCTGATTTGTATTGATTAAAAAGTATCCATTTTGTACATAATCATGTATTTAATGCAACTGTAGGACTACAATTAAGTTTTATAGTTTCGAAATTCACAATAGCTTTTAGGAGTCAGTATAAAAAGGATGTATAAATCTAAAGCCTAACACTGCCAGGGTATTGCAGATTTCATCTCTCTCTTAACATAAGAGTTAAGTAAAAAATTATTTATTTCATACAATGCTTTCTTTCTCCTCTTCCTTTTCAATGTCATCTTCATTCTGGCCATCATCTTGCAAGACCACTGAGGACGGTGCCACCCATTCATCTTTTGCCAATAGTTCCACAGCTACAATATCTTCATGAACTGCTCGATTTAAATGTTTCAGTCCCTGTATAATTATCTGGATTTTTTCGAAAACAAAAAGAAAATGCAAATATTCATGATGATAGCAACAGAAGACCCAAATCACAGCAGTATAACAGAAGAGTATACACATATAACGGGCTCTGCACTCTAAACATTTAAAGGCATGTTTTAGGTTTCATTCAGTACTGATGATATTATTTCAGGACTCCAATTACCTCTATAAAAATAATTTGTTTTCCCCAGACTTTTTTTCTTTTTATTTAAATCAGACAAGCCTTCTATTTTTGCAGGCTAGGGGACTCCACATACCACTGGGAAAGAGGAATAAAAGAAACAGAAAGCCAGAGAAGCACTTTCAGCTGCCACCACAAATAGGGAGGGAAGAGGCAACTGCCAGCAGCGTCTGTACAACTGTACCAACAAAGAATCCTGTCGGTCGACAGCTGGGTTAACTGCTCGGAGGCGAATAGCCCATCTATTCGACACCAGGCATGAAAACAGCAGGGGAAATAAAGCAAGAGAGACCCACAGAGGTCACCACAGTTTTTTGGAAAATCCTCCTGCAAACTTGTTCTGTCTTTCACCATGTATTTCAAACTAATTAAAAAAAAAGTGTTATATTCGAGTCGACTGAAAAACTATTAACAACTAAGATTCAGCTTTATTTTATCAAATACTTTATCACAGCATAAAGCATAATTTTAAACACATTCAGAGCACAATCAACATTTCATAGTCTATATCCATATAAATAAACAAAAAACACCAGAAAAACGCAGAAGAGGAAAAATTACTATAATGCTCCATCTTAACATACGTCACCACGGAAGACTTGCATTTTAAGTCATTACTGAGGCTAGCTGAAGTTCACAGTACGAAGACAAAATGAAAAACTCACCTCTTTGTTTTCTTCAGTATCTCCATGAACCCAAACAGTAGCTTCAAGATAATTATCTCTGCTTGCCCTATAAGTTCCTTGGAGGTAAATACCGGATTTTATTCCTTGCTGCAACTTGCTAAGAGGAACATGTTCTGGGAAAATTATTTTTCCGCTTTCTATTTCTTTCTTAAAAAAAAAAAAAAAAAAAAGATAGAGAGAAAATTTTCAGACTTCTGTATTCACAATTATTCCAAAACCAATCTCAGAAACATGATATTCAAGCTAACAAACTCCAAAATTTTAACTATGTGTAGATGTCAATATGGACAATGATGAAAAACTATTACTAAGCAGTAATTTTCCTAATGAAGCATAAAAAAACCATAGAAACACAGCTATTTTAGAAATGCCTCCTCTTCTCTTTCTGTTTGCCTGTAGTTACTTAAAAGGATACTGCACAAGTGACATACACTTTTACGTTGATTTGGATATACTGACTAAACATAAACTCAGTGAAGAAAATAGTACTGCATAGTAAAGAGTATGACACAGTTTAAGCATATATTGTAAGCTCTATGAACCATTATGAAAACACAGTACTGCAACTAAACTTTTGAACAGTCAGAGAATAAATTAAAGCTGAATGAACTACAGCTAACTGGTGAAAAGATGAGCCGAACCCTCCACCTTCTTCCCACTCTTGCGTGTCCTACTCCATTCTCTCAGAACTAACTCTGTTGAAATTAATCTTCCCATCTTTTGGTGGTGTTAGTTTTCAACTATATCAGTCTTATGTGAAAATATAACTCTTGATTCTGATAAACCCAAAGCACAAGGAGATAGAAGAGGATGTAACTCATCTTTGAGCTGTAGCCTGCACTTACTTAACTCACCATAAAAATCAGAGCTTTTGATAGAAGATGCTTTTGATCAATAATAAGTTAACATAAACTTTCAAATAATAGACGCAAAACAAAGATCTACACGGTTTGCAATACATACTTTTGTAGTTTTCATTTTGCTTCCATTATTTCCAATATTTATACGCTTTCTTTAACCAACGTTATAATTCTCATCTTCACATCAGTTATCTAAAGAAACTGGCTTTTTACAAATAACTAGATACCTACTAATAGGCATATAAGCAGCCCCAAATCCAGACGGAATATTTCTTTTCTTTTCAGCTGTCAAAAAGTTATATTGCCAAAATGGTAATAAAGTCCAGAATCCTCATATTCTAAACTGACGCTAATAGCCTGAAATACGGTATCTAATAATATACTGCAAACCATTTGTGATGAATTTATTTTATAAAAAGAAAATAAACATACCCCTTCATCAGATACACAAGCAAGACGATCTAGAAGATCAGGATTAGCTGTCAAGCTTTTTATATACTCCTCACCTACAAAAGCACACAGGTATTTATGCAAGAGACGTATGGGATTTAAGTATGAACAGACTGCTGAGATTGTTTATCTGAGCAATAAATTAAACATACATGCCATTTCACTTACACGTATAAGCAGTTATCCCTTCCTCTAGAGCTTTCTCTTTATTAGTTTTGTCATTTGTTAAAAAGATAACTTGAATATTCTCCTCATCCTCTATTTTCTTCAAGTGGTCATTGTACCATTTTACTGCTACCCGAATGGCTCTGTCATTGCGGTCATTAGAAGTTTCTCCTTGCTTTTGTTCTATGTATGTCTCTCTAAATGAAAAATAAAAAAGGGGGGGAGGAAACAAAACGAAAAAAATTCCAACATCTATCCATACGTACAAAAATTTTTCAGACAAGCAAGATCAAGACTGTGAGACCAAAAGAACCACTGCTGTACTAATTTTTATAATATGTGTAACAGCCTATAGGCCACGTAAGTGTCAGGAGACAGAAGGGTAAAGAAAAGTATGAATGAAGTGCTAATTTCTAATACAACCTTCTCACTGACGATCGAAGAGGACCTGCATTCAAGATGCTAGAACTAGGGATTCAAGATTCCTAGAAATATGATACTGCAGTATTGGAAACTACTTGTGAGCACAAATGAAAGCAAATTAATTGCATCTTCATTTCTTAGAGCTTTCTGTCATTAACAAACAGATTTCTGAATTCTGCTACAAACTGAGCTGGCAATATTAATAAAGCATTGGAACATGTTTAAAAGGGACACTAAAATGGAAAAACATTATTCCATTGCTCAAGTTAACAGTCTTGCCTGTACACTTTATTCAATATTCTGATCACCTTTTCATAATATATGCTTATAATAATTATAAACCAGAAAAGCTCTGGAACATGCAACTATTTCTCAACAGGATTCCTTAGAAGCATACGGTTCTATGCACCCCGGTCTAATTTTTTTACCTAGTTCAAGTTCCATTTCTGTTTCCCAGTTTCTTTTACTGGACATCAGTACAACCTTGTTATACCCTATTGCACACCTTACCTATGATGTTCATTGGTGAACGAATAGAAATGCTTTTCAGGGTTTTGAATCACGTCCCTAATTCGCTTGTATACTGGTGCACTCCGATTCCTGACTTCTTGCAAGACTGTCTGTAGCACAATGACATTCTTAATCACAGGATCTTCAAGTATATCAATCTGAGGAACAAAATGGAATAACAATTATCCAACGGATAGCTATAACACTTATCCAGTAACAATGGAATAACTATCCAAAAACAGGACTTGAAATATTTGTTTGGTTAATATGTAAAAAGCTAACATGAATAATGAATGAGTTGCACTACTTCTGCCTTTTCCTCTCACCATTGGGAAACTGAACAGTATATTCAGCTGCTTCCTCCTGCTTGTGGGCAAAAAGTTCAAGTAGGATTTTCTAGCCTCTTTGTGACCTGAATTTTGCTGGAGTGAAGATACGGGCTCTTCTGACTCCCACCAAATTCAGCCCCAACATATGCAGGACTCCAATCAAATTTAAGGCCATGTGTACACTAGACATTTTGTTTACATAAAATGCGTTCTTTTAAATTATAATCCTTGTAAACCAAGGAGATCTATCCACAGTCTGACACTAATCCAATATAATTTAGAGGATATCTGGATTCTGTCTTTGCGAGCAATGCAAACCATAAAATAGTACCTGACCACTGTTACACAGCTAACATGGTCATGCCTGAGCGCATGTAGGCTTAAGTTCTCCAAAAACAATCCCACTGTTGCACTGCAATTTTAATTTCCACAGATTCAAATCAACTGGAATTCTGTTAGCTGCTCTTCATCTTTTCAAAGACCGAATTTTTTTGAGTAAATTTGATAAAAAATTTTCATCACTTTTGTTTGCCAACTCCCGACAACCATGGTGTACAAGAGAGAAATGTACACCAAAAATCCATGCTCCCAGTCAGGAGAAAAAGATGCGAGAGCTTAATTTCCTAAGCTTGTGGCAAGGAACTGTGCAAATCAATCTCCCAAGAGCAGTAAGACTCTAAAGGGCATGGCTATAAGAATTAAAAGCAATGCCAGACCAAGCTTCTCTGTACCTGATGTTTAGGTGACCTTAAAGATTCAGAGCCATGTTGACAGGGCAAGAAATCCAGTATCATTTTATGTACAAGCTGACTTAACAGGCCAAGTTTTACTGTTGCAATCCTGTTCCAGCTGCTAGGTAAAACCTTTTCCTACTGTTACCAAGACTTCTTAATCCCCACTGCTCCAGTTCATGGCAGAGTACCATAGCACATTCTCAGTGCTGTATGTATATACAAACTTTGACAACAGACACCAATAAATCCACGGGTAACAAGTTAAAAAAGCCCCTTGACTTGCTGTTTTGGGAAGAAAATCCTTACTCACAAGTTTTGGGATGGGTAACTGCTAAAACATGCAAGTGGTGTGCCCCCCTCCAGAGTAATACATGTTAGGATTCGTTAATTATGTCCAGTCTCCAATGTCTGCACGGCACTATTCTACTTTCTACAGATGTATTCAAAAGCAATAAAAAAAAAAAAAAAGGCCAAACATTGAGTCTAGGAATCCACTACCTCCCAGCCTGGACTTCTACTGTCTGCACTGCCTAGACTAAGCCTTCGCACAATTAGCAATAAGCTGCAGAGTAAAGTCCATCCTGTGCTTTCAGAGTTGTACAGGGGATGATGGTGTAGCCTCTATTCATTACCTGAAATCAACATCACAGCATAAAAAAGTTAAGCTTACAACAGCCTCTGAAAAACAGAATAGGTACTTAGGAAAATTCAGGTCGACGGGAAAGTTCAGTGACCACCTGAAGATCCTGATCACTGCTTCAGAGTCTACTCAGTCTCCTTACATGACCTTCCATCCCCGTATCAAAATACAATAAACAAAAAAAAATGCTGTTCGTTATTCCTACTGTTCAGGCAGCAAAACATGAAACCGGAATATAGTTTAAAAGCACACTGGAATCGGGGATGCTGAAGGCCCCCTCAGTAGCTGGCAGGGAAAGAAAAGGCTACCCATCCAGGGATCGAGCAGGCGTAAGTAACAACGGGAAGACGCACGGCAGGGGGGCTGGAAGATGATCTCTAAGGTCCCTTCCAACTCAAACCACTCCATGATTCTACGACCCCTACAGCGCGCTGCTAAACGCACCCCTCCAGCAGCGAAGCCTGAACCCCACGCCTAAGGGGAGCGGGGCACCTCACACCCACACGCGTTTCGTCAAGGCTGGACCAGGCCTTAAGGCCCCAGAGGGAGGCGGCGGGCCCAACCCGCCACCCGGGCCTGTGGCTCCGCTGAGGCGGCGGCCGCCACCCGCCTCCTCCCTCCGCCGCCGGGATCCGCTCACCTGGTGCAGGAGGAGGTTGGTGTCGGGCAGGAGGTAGTGCGGGCCGGGGCAGAGGCTGCTGGCGGCGCCGCTGGGCCGTGCCTGCAGGCCGGTGGCGGCGGCGGGGGGGCCGTCGGCGGCGCGGGGGGGACAGAGGCGGCAGTGGGCGGCGCCGCAGGGGATGTCCTCGCGCAGGTAGTGCTCGCGCACCACCTTCACCACCGCCCCCGCCCGCGTGCGCTTCAGGAAGGTCCGCGAGGTCAGCATGGCGCGCGCCGCCCGGCCTCCCTGCCACGCGCGGCGGAGGGAAGGAGGACCGGGGTAGGCGGAGCCTCCCAGCCTGCCGCGCGGGAAGCGCCGCGCGCCCGCCCGCCCGCGTCGCCGTGGTGATGGCGTCGCGCGGCCCCGCCTCGGCCGCCCGGAGGGAGGGGCGGGAGGGAGCGCGTGCGCGCCGCCAGACCCGCCGCCGCTGCCGCCGGCTGAGGTGAGTGAGGGCGGGCTCGGCGGGGCGTCCGGCCGCCTTTCACGGTGCGGCTGGGTGATCGGTAAGAAGGGGTCGGCACCCCCCGTTACTGGTCGGGCGGTTGCCCGTTGGCTTCCGCAGGGTTGGGCGTCCGGTGGGCGGAGCAGCGTCTCCTCCGGCGTGGGGAAGGGGGCAGAGGCTCCCTATGGCGGCTCCGGAGAGCTAGCCCCCGGCTGGCCCTGGCCCTGGCCCTGGGCTCCGGGTACAGCATGTCCTTTCTCTGTAGGCCTCTGAGCAGCACGCGTTGGTCTGTGCGTCTCTTCAGTACAAGCTGTGGTCTGTACCAGGTAGTTGTAAAAGGAGCTAGCTTTTGGACAAGTACTAGCAAATTAGCCTGGTAAGAGCAATGGAGTTACATCTTCAGAAAAGATTCAGGTGGGTATCAAAGTATTCCTTTACCGTTTTCTCCAGCTGGGCTTGTTAGGCCCCGTACTGGATGTTCTTTGACACCGTATGCCTTATGAGTCTCGGGAGCTTTCAGTGCATGCACATCTGACAGTGTGAATGGCAGGTGCATGTTTTGTGTTAGCTATAACATCTTACTGGTAAGCCTGGTTCACACCAGCGTTTAGCTTATTGCAGTCAAAACCCTTGTTAGTAATTATTTAGGAAGAGAGTCCTCAGGCAGCTGCCCTCTTTAGTGCTTGTTAAAATGTTTTTCTCGTGTGAACAAAAAAATGTAATTGTGATGCTGAGAAGTATTGCTTAGTGGACCTAACTGGTTATTTTTTTGTAATGACACAATGCCTTTCACTTAATTGTTTTGATTTTTTGCAGATGATCCTTGAGAGGGCTCATCTCAAAGTACAACTTTTAAAAGGTTTGCAAATAGTGAAAGAAAATGTCGCATAAAAGCTCTAAGGGAATCAGGAAAGTAAACATTTCTAGCTCCTTGGAGTCTGAAGATATTAGCTTAGAAACTACAATACCAACTGATGATGTTTCTTCCTCTGAAGAGAGAGAAGGCACTGTTAAAATCACTAAGCAGCTGATTGAACGGAAAGAGTTGCTCCATAATCTTCAGCTCCTTAAAATAGAATTATCTCAGAAAAACTTGATGATCGACAACTTGAAAGTAGAATACTTAACCAAGGTAAGAAATGTTGCTTCTTTTGTCATATAATCTTTTCTGGTTTCTGATGCTTCTAGAGCACCAGAAGTGTTTTCTCCATTCTGAAAAGAATTTCTCTGAATTGCATACTGAAAACCTGCTTAGCTTTTGGGTGGTTTGTTTTTTTTTTTTTTTTTAAATAAGAAAAGGAGGAAACCAAGATATGTAAAACTTAGCTGACTTGTCCAACACATTATAAATGGATGAGGGGGATCAAATTAGTTTTTCCTTTTCGAAAAAGAACAGGAAAAGACCTGTATTCTTTGAGAAACGATGAATAATTTTGTCACTGGTGCAAGCGACTTGACAGCACTTCTAACCTGAACTTGTGAAATACTAGAATGTCACCTGAATGCTATTCAATGATCTACTAATGAAGATGTGGCTAGAATATACCAACATGCCTATAGTTGGAGATTTTGTGGTGTACAGTTTCCACTAAGATACATGAAATTAAGAAAGGTGTAAAACCTTTGCCACATTTGTATGCAGTCTACATTTACAACTTAATATATAGTAATTGTGTCTTTCACTGACTTGTTCAGCTGATTTCAAATTAGGCTTCAACTCAGAGAAGCGAGTAGCAATTTGGTGAAAAAAGATGAATTGTAGAACGAAGTCTTTTTTATTTCTAGTTCATTAGGGCAAAATCCATATTGTATTTTATGAAGCCTTAGCATATTTAGAGATATTTTTAGATAATCGTTATTGTGCTTTCCAGTGCGTTGGTCTCTCTGCGTTTTTCTGTGAAGTTGTTCTTTTTGTCAAACACGTTTTAAAAATTACCAAAGTAACTTCTTTTATTAATTTTATATTTATATTCTTTATATTTAGATTGAAGAGCTAGAAGAGAAGCTTAATGATGCAATCCATCAAAAGCAGCTGCTGTCTTTACGACTGGATACTCAGCTGGCATTACAGCAAGAAGATGCTAGGTATGATGGAAGTAAAACAAAAAAACTTCATCTTTAACTTATTAATATGAATTCAAATTAATTCATGGACAGTTGTCATGGTTTAACTCCAGCCAGCAAGTAGGACCACACACTCGCTTCACTCCCCCACCCCCAATCGGGGAGGGAGAAGAGGGAGAAAAGGCGAGGGGGGGAAAAATTCCTCATGGGTTTAATAGAACACTAACAGAAAATAATAATAATAATGATGGTAAAAGAATATGCAAAATAAAGTGATGACATAAAATTGCTTACCACCTGATGATTGATTGCCTGTCCCGTCCCGAGCAGCGATTGCAGATTCCTGTCCCCCTGGCCAACCCCCATTTATATACTGAGCATAATGTCTGTGGTATGGAATATTCCTTTGGCCAACTTGTCCTGTCTATGCTCCCTCTCAGCTCTATGGGAAGCTGAAAAGTCCTTGACTAATACAAACATTACTTAGCAACAACTAAAACAGTATGTGTTATCAATGTTCTTCTCAATCCAAGACAAGCAGCTACTAAAAGAAAACTAACTCCATCCTAGCTGAAACCAGGACGACAGTTAATGGAAAATGATGATTATGAATTACAGGAGTAGGATTTCTTTTGCAGATTATATTAGTATTAACATTCTAAAAATGGATTTTACATACTCAATTTACATATCAGTAAATTTGAAACAAGCTCTCACTTGAAGTTTATGATTTTGGTGTTATTGTTACCTGGATTCAAATTTAATAGGAACTTGGAGTAAGAATGTTCTTAAAAGCAGCAAAGAGCAAAAGGAGTAGGTAGAGGGGCCAGACTTTCGATCAATTTAAAGTGAATTTTTAATAACTCTGCAGCCTGAATGACTTGGGAAAGGTAAGGGGATAATGTTTAGCACTTCAGTTAGGATTGCTTATAGTCCGAACTGTTTTCAGTTGATGATGTAGAAACTTGCTTTTCTCCTTGCTTTTCTAAAACCTTTTGAGTTGACCTGTAGTTGAAAATAGACTGTCTAGCAATCTTCTTCAAGTTACTTTGTCAATTAAATGTTTTAACACCTGTAACAGGATTGTGAAGGAAAAGCATTACTTAATTTTCTCCTGGTAGAGTAGAGGATGCACCAGTTTATAGGATGTGACTAATTCTAAGTCATATTCTGTAGTAAGCCTGGAACAGATTAAGTGATGTGAAGCCAGACCTGAGATTAGTTACAACAAAGTCTTTCAACTAAGAGCAGCTGACTGTCAGAAAAATGTCTGTCATTCTGTATGCTTGTTTGCACCAGAATGGAATATTTTATGTTGGCCATACTTGAGTTATCTGAGGAGTGCTCAGTGAAAATGTACTGATGTGCAAATTGTTATTAATAGACATAAAAAAAGTTGAACTACTTTTCTTTCCTTAGTCTTTTCATTAGTTTTTTCTGACAGTCTTTTCCTCACTTTTCATCCCTGTTTAACAGAATAGCACACTGTGCAGAACATGTCTTGCGTGACTGCTTTGCTGACTTGGGATTTTCTGTTGTCTTTTTGAAACAAGTGGGGCAGACATTGCCTTGTAGTACTAGCTGGTATTTCTAATGTTCTTTGTGGTGGGTTGACCCTGGCTGGATGCCACCAAAGCTTCACTCACCTCCTCAGCTGGACAGTGGAGAGAAAATGTAACAAAAGTCTTGTGGTTTGAGATAAGGACAGGGAGAGATCACTCAGCAATTACACTCGTGGGCAAAACAGACTCAACTTAGGTAAAATTAGCATAATTTATTGACGATCAGAGTAGAGTAATGAGAAAGCAAAGATCTTAAAACACGTTCCCCCCACCCCTCCCTTCTTCCTGGGCTCAACTTCACTCCCAATGTGCTCTATCTCCTCCCTGCCCAGCAGTGTGGAGGGATGGGGAATGGGGGTTGTGGTCAGTTTATCACATGTTATCTCTGCTGCTCCTTCCTCCTCAGGTGAAGGACTCCTCACACTCTTTCCCTGGTCCAATGTGTGGATCCCTTCTGTGGGAGACAGTCCTCCACAAATTTCTCCAACATGAGTCCTTCCCATGGGCTGCAGTTCTTCACAAGCTGCTCCAGCATGGGTCCCCTATGGGATCACAAGTCCTGCCAGAAAACCTGTTCCAGTGAGGGCTTCTCTCTCCATGGGTCCACAGGTCCTGCCAGGAGCCTGCTCCAGTGCGAGCTGGAGCCACAGCCTCTTTTGGGCATCCACCTGCTCTGGTGTGGGATCCTCTATGCGCTGCAGGTGGATGTCTGCTCCACCATTAGCCTCCATGGGCTGCAGGGGGACAGCCTGCTTCACTGTGATCTTTACCATGGGCTGCAGGGGAATCTCTGCTCTGGCACCTGGAGCACGTCCTCTCTCTCATTCTTCACTGGCCTTGGCGTCTGCAGGGCTGTTTCTCTAACATATTCTCATTACTTTTTGCTGTTGTTCATCTGCATCTTTTTTTTCCTCCTCTTCTTAAATATGTTATCCCAGAGGCACTGCTGCTATTGCTGATTGGCTTGGCCTTGGCCGGGGGGCGTCCATCTTGGAGCCAGCTGGTATTGGCTCTATTGGACATAAGGGAAGCTTCTGGCAGCTTCTCACAGAAGCCAACCCTGTAGCGCCCCCCTCTTCCACCACCAAAACCTTGCCATGCAAACCCAAAGCACTTTTTCAATAATGTAGGAGTTACTGCATTTTGAAGGATGATTTGAGTTGAATATGTTCTCAAGAGTTACAGCTAAAACCTCCCAAAAAAGAGGTCAGTTGCTTTGATTTAAATAAAATAAACACTTTGAAACATCTTTAAGTGATGTACAGTTTCTCTTGCTGCATAATAACTTGTCACTGGTGGTAATGACAGTGTTTTAAGGCTGGAAGTACTGCTGCTTGTTTAAGGGTAGTGGTGTTTGTGTTTTGTTTGGGTTTGTGGGTGGGTTTGCTTGTGTTTTGTTTTGCTTTTTTTTTTTTTAATTTATTTGAAAGAACCCCAGCTTTGTATGCTACACTGGGTAGAAAATGAAGGGTTCTATGTGAAATAGACCATAAGGGTGTATATGCTGAAACTTGGCAAGACACATATTGAAGTTGCTATTGCTTTATTTGGTAATTTACTAGTTCCTTGGGTTTTGTGTGGAAATATATTCTGCTTTTTCATGTTTTTAACCTTTTAATTGGTAAATTAAGACTAATTTATAAATTCAAGTCAGCATATGTGGAGGCTGTCACTTCTCAGATTCAGTTTCGTATTGTCAATGACCAGGAAGTTCCTGACTTCTTATGTATAATCTGATATGATTGTGTAACCATGGTGGTATACAGTCTTGTGCTGATTACCTGATATCTGTAAATTTTCCCCTCTATGAAATGAGCGTAACTCACTCCCTTGCCAGAGTTCTGTGAAGGTTTGTCACTTGTGTTACTCACTGCTTAATGTCTTCTGTTTTCAAATCAATCTTGAAGAAAACATCAGGCTCTAATGAAACAAGAAATGGAAACTATTTTATTGAGACAGAAGCAACTGGAGGAAACGAATCATCAGTTAAGGGAGAGGGCTGGAGATATCCGTCGTAGCTTGCGAGATTTGGAATTAACAGATGATTGCTATGAGAAGCTAAAGTCTCTTCCTGAAGATCAGCTTTCTATCCCTGAATATGTTTCTGTGAGTATTGGTTTTTTGTATTGGTTTAAAATGTAACTGTGTCCTGAATCTGGCTGGGATGGGGTTTATTTTCTTCATAGCAGCCTGAATCTTGCTGTGTTTTGGATTTGTGGCTAAAACAGCATTGGTAACACACCGGTGTTTTGGCTGTTTGTGGACAGTGCTTGCATAGCATCAAGGCTTTCTCTTTTCCACACTCTGCCTTCCCCTGTACCCTGTGAGCAGGCTAGGGATGCTCATGAGATTGAGAGGGAACACAGCTGACCCGAACTGGCCAAAGGAATATTCCATATCATCTAATGTCATGCTCAGTAATATGAACTGGAGGTAGAGAAAGAAAGAGGGGGAGGGGTGACTTCCAAGGTGGTTCTTGATCAGGCACTGGCTGGGCATCAGTCTGCTTGTGGGAGGTGGTGAGCGACTGTCTTCACTTGGATGCTTTTTTTTTTTTTAATTCATACCTCTCTTTCCTTTACTAATTAAGCTGTTGAGAACAACACATGAGTCGTCTTGCTTTTGTTCTTCCTACTTTCTCCTCTGTCCTGCTCCCACTGGAGGCAGCAAGTGAATGGCTGCATGGGTGCTTGGCTGCTGGCCAGGGTCAACTCACCACAAGCTGTATATTGCTTTTTTTTTTAGAATAAAAGGGGTGTGCATACAGTAGAAGCTAGTCCATACTCCTAGAATTCTTATTCTTCTTCAACTAGAAATGAAAGACCTTCAGAGGCAGATGTACTTCTGTATCAGTCCATTTTAACTGGATTCCAGTGAAAAGAAACTTTTAATCCCAGATTCTGATGCCTTAAAAGAGAGCAGAACTAATGATGTGTTTTAAGAGGGTGAGGCAAATGGGGTATTAAGATTAAATGGTGGGTACACCTTGATGAAATACAGCAGGCTGAAAATAGGAATTTGAAACTCGGCTTGCCAGAACCACAAGTTGAGATCTGTTGCCTTTCCCGTCTGCTTTCCATGTGGCTCTTTCCTATCTGACTCAACACAGGAGATAAAGCATACCTTAAAGTATACTTTAAGAGTCATTTTCTTGATTTAAGAAGTTTGTTAGTTATGGCTTATGAGTAGGTAGAGAGCGTACTCTGCTTGCAATAAAAGGACAGCGCCTTCACAGACTGTGGTACATGTCCAGAGCATCCTGGCTCACTTCTGAGAATGAAGAGGATTTAGACATGTAAACTTTAATTCACCAAATTATTAGCATTGTACCTATCTATAGAGCTAGTTAAGGAAGCTGTAAATAATGTTAAGAAGCTTAGTGCATTTTTTGAGGTATAAATGCTGCATGAGTGAGTTTTCTTGCTGGATGAAAGTGATGGTATTCCGTGCTCTAGATATGTACAGAGAAATAAAACTTGTAATTCTTATCTGAAGGATATTCTTGGGAACATCTTTTGAAAAGTTCCAAAATTTGGACTTATTGAAAGTACTAGAAAAATCTTACGGCTCTGAATGATAAACAAGAACACTTAGCTTGGGGCCTGTTAGGTTATTACACCCTAGCTGTCTACTGTACCCACTGCCCTCTATAGAATTATTGAGGATTTTTTTGTTGATTCCCGTGCCACCATGGTTAACAAAGCAAATTTTTAACACAAACTGAACTGCATGTCAGCTTGCTTGAAATCGGTGTTCAGGAAGCTCCAGGACTTCAGGAGTTGATTGACAGTCAGTACAAAAGACTGCGTAGTGGGACAGGACAGATACCAGGAGTTAGTAACTTTGCCAGCTGCTTTAAGTGAAGCTGTCAGAGCACAAAAGGAGTGCTTAGATTGTATTTGTGGGTAGAACAGGGCTGTAAAAAAGATGTGAAGTGGGAGACATGAGTAACAGACAGCTTCTACCCCTAATCTGCCTTTCTTTTCCTCTTCCATCCAGTAGTAAATGCCACTTTTGGCTGTGACTCAAACTCCACTGCTTATGTGTTCAGTGAAGCCCCTTTCCTCTTTACACATATGTCACTTTTTACTTCTGAAGTTGCACTTTTTTTGGACAAAATTATTTTTTTTTCCCCAGAGAAGACATTCTAAAGATATACTGCAGTAAGATGCTGTTTTCTGCTTCTCATCTCAACTTCTTTTGGCAACAGGATCAGTGTGAACCTGAGAGCATCAGTGAAGATCAGTGATTGTTTATCATTACTTTGAGTTATTCAGCTGATACAGATGCTGGGAGGCTACAGAATCAGAGCATCATAGAATTGTTAGGGTTGGAAGGGACCTTAAAGATCATCTAGTTCCAACCCCCCTGCCATGGACAGGGACACCTCCCACTAGACCAGGTTGCTCAGAGCCCCGTCCAGCCTGGCCTTAAAAACTTCCAGGGATGGGGCTTCCACCACCTCTCTGGGCAGCCTGTTCCAGTGTCTCACCACCCTCATGGTGAAGAACCTCTTCCTAACGTCCAGTCTGAATGGTCCTATCTCTGGTTTTAATCCATTCCCTCTAGTCCTACCGTTACCCGACATCCTAAGAAGTCCCTCAGCAGCTTTCTTGTAGGCCCCCTTAAGATACTGGTAGGCCACTCTAAGGTCTCCTCGGAGCCTTCTTTTCTCCAGACTGAACAACCCCAGCTCCCTCAGTCTGTCCTCATAGGAGAGGTGCACCAGCCCTCTGATCATCCTCGTGGCCCTTCTCTGGACACGTTCCAGCACGTCCATATCTTTCTTGTGGTAGGGGCTCCAGAACGGGACGCAGGGCTCCAGAACGGGACGCAGTACTCCAGGTGGGGTCTCACGAGAGTGGAGTAGAGGGGGAGAATCACCTCCCTCGACCTGCTGGCCACACTTCTGTTTTGCATATCCTGTGTATGCATCCCTTTAGCTTCTGAAGGGTAGGAAAAGCATCTTGAAGGGAAAAAGTAATTTTTCTGATGCTGTTTTCTGCTTTGCTTACGTAAGGAAGAACGATGCATTTCTTGGGCAGATAAAATCTCTGGCTCCAAATCAGCGTGCAGACTAATTGTATGGCCTACTGATATTAGGGTAAAATTCTCATTGGCAAGAAAGAGTTCTGCTTAGAGAAAATGTTAGCAAGAAATTACCAGACTCTTTTTTTTTTTTTTTTTTCTATTTATCGATTATAAAAACACTGCCTTGCAATTCTTCAGGATAGAAGTAAATGCGTGTATATAATGCTTATACACTTTTTTGAAACCCGGTATACCGGACAAACAGCAGAAGTGCTCAAATACAGATTTCATATATAGAGATATTGCAAGTTTAAAATACTAGAATTAGAACAAATGTGAGGTGTTTTTCACTGTTCTTCCACAAAGGGGTGCAATAGTGACATGTTAGAGCAAAGAGTAGGTGATGTTTAATGTTAATGATGATAACAAATGAAAAATGATGCTTTAAGCATCTTTTAATCATGCTTTTTTGTTTTTAATTTACATGTAAAAATTTTGTTTATTTTTTTTAACCTTAAGAATGATTTTTTTTAGAAACAGCATATGCAAAATTTTAAAGTACTTCAGGTCTTTGAACTGATGCCTGGTAGCTGAATTTGTTTGGTAAAGCGAAACTCCTGTGTACTCTCCTTTAAAAATTTTTTTAACAAGTTTTTTAAAAATGGTATCTGTGAATTCTGTTTGATCCAATTTTAATCACCATGTCTTCCAGTTGCATTGTTTTGCTAACTAAAGCTTAGTTGCCATTTAAGAAGGCAGTTAACTGACACAACTACTTTCACATAACTTAAATTAACAGAAGCCAACTTTCTTTTGCTCTCCATCCACCCATTTTTAGCTTAACTCTAGTTTTCCATAAAAAGTGGTGGGCACATGCTAAGAGGTTTTTTTTTTTTTTTAAATTGCTTAGAAAGTGGTGACTTTTTCCTTAGAGCACATGTATATAAATTTGTAATTTTTAGGATATGCAGTGGTTTCTGAAATCCCATTACAGTAATTTTTGTTTCTGCTTTATTGATTTGGCAAGAGGCAATTTGTACTTTGACTGCTGAGTTGCACGAATGTTTATTGGCCATCAAGCAAGCTAAGGTAGCAATAACAGTTGAACTGCTGCTGCAACCTTCCCCTCATCTGCTGCTCTCATTTGCACTTTCTTATTACAATGGATTGGTCTTTTCTTGGGAAGGTTGTGCAGATATGCTTATGCTTGATACCTGTATCCCATGTCATCTTGGTTTGATACTGGGTAATCTGCCTTAGGGTTGTTGTGGTTTGGGAAGTAAATGTGGCATGATGGCCAAGTTAGTTGTCCTAGGGAAATTGCAGTAAAAATGCAAGAACTTTAGGGAGAAGCTTTAAGTTTGAAAAGTTTAGGTTTAAAAAAAAAAAAAAGCCACAATGCTTTAAATAGTTGCCAATTAGTGACACTCGAGGTTTTTATTTTTTTTAAGGAAAAAAATAAAAATTCCATAATTCCTTTTTTTTTTTGGGGGGGGGGGGAGAGGATTTGATTGCAATTCAGTTGCTCAGTTTCAGATGTAATCAGACAAGTTCTTAAAGAATACAGATAGACAAAAACTGTAGTCAGCAGAAGGTGTAGTTAAGAGACTAAAACTTTACTTGCAGCTTTGCATGCATGCTTCTAAAGTTGGGTTTTTTTTTTCCTAAAGAAAGAGATGAAGCTGGTTGTAGTTTGGAAGTTAGAAAGAACCCACAAAACTATTTTCACTGTTTGATTTCATGCAAACCCATTAGAAGCAGTGTGATTTCAGAGATGGACATGAAAAACCTCCTTGAATACTGAAGGAACAGGATACTGCAAGAAAAAAATAGTAGCAAAGCAGTAAAACAAGGCAATAATACCTACTTAGTTCTGTTCCCGGAAGAGACAGACAATTTACAGTTTTAACTGTAGCATCTGATGGTTTGATTTATTATTTGGAATTTTCAGAACATAAACAAAAAAATTATCATTTAATTGAATTGTAGTTTTAAAAACCATCCTTAATTTTGTTCATTTTGTGTGTAAACTTAGACATAACAAATTGAATCCCTTGTTACCATCTTAAAAAACAAAAAAAAATAGTAAGTATATTTGGGAAAGTTTGCATCTTTTTCAATAAAAAGTGACTTTAAATTTATAGCATATATCCTGTTTTAGCTTATGTTTGTTTTGCATCTAAAGGTAAGGATAAAAAGAGGAGCTGTTGCTGAGTACAACAAATTCAAACAACTGCAACTTCTAACAAGCACAGTATTTGGGAAAACTTAAAAAACACTCAGAAAATTTCACTTTTCTGCCTTAATACTAATCTTCAACTCATGTTGCACACTTGCTTTATTATATAAAGCAAACTACATCTGTGTTTACATTGCAAATTTCCATGACTTCTGTGTTTTTTAGAATTGTATGCTGTCAATTATATGGAATATACCTGGAACTTTTCTTTGTCTTCTGCTATTCACAGGTAGCAAAACAGAGACCTGTCTTCCTTCTGCATGGAAGTGTAGTACAGCTTGCTGTTGAATGCATAATTTCTTTATCTGTGCTTTCTTGCTTGTATTTCTTCTTTAATCGTATATCAAACGTAGCATTAATGATGGGGGGTATGGAGTGGCTTTTGCATGAAAATAGTTCTTAATTATCTATTCTTTTCTTTTCATCCCCCAAAACAAACATTTTAAGGTATCAAGTTAATCTGAGAGTAATAACCTCTGTGTACGTGTGTGTGGGTGTATATCAAAAAAGCTCTTTCTTCTTTGTTTTGTCTGTTTTCTACTACTGACTTTGTGGTTTTACTACTGTGTTTTCCAGTATTTCTTCTTGTTCAATAGAAATGTTCTGGAAGCATTTTATAGATCTGAGACTTATTTGTCTGAGACTATGCCTATGACTGGAATGGGAGAAGAGAGACATTTATGTGGTAGAGATTTTTTTTTTTTAATCCTTTTACAAGGTTTTTTTTTTTTTTCAGTGTTAATTTAGCAGAGTCGGGTCTTTCAGAAGCTTAGTTGCATGATGCAGCTGAACCCATATAGCAACATGTTACTCCTGAAAAGTGTGTGTGTGTGTCGGTTGTCACAGTTTTTCCTGGTTATGTGCTGTTCCCGCTTCCCATGCTTGCTCTTGCATTTTTCTTGGTGCAGATTCAGCACACTGAACTGGCAGAAAACAAAACTAATCTCTCTCCATTTCTACACACCCCATAAAAATTTATATTGGCTTGGGGGAAGTTAGCAAGCTAAGTTGGTTTATTGCTAAACAGGCGCTTTTTTTTCTTTTTATACTGTTAATCAAATAGGCTCTAGAGTTGGCACAAGTAAGGGGTGGGACCACGTGGTCCATTAGCAGCTGTATTTTTTAATCAGGCAGCCTAACTGGGAGCTGCCTTAGTTGAACAGAAATGTATAGCTTTACCTGTATTCTTATTTTTTTGTTCAGTGACAAACACGAACAGATTCTTTCTTAGCTGCTGCTGTCAAACATTAAAGAAAGACACTGTCTTTGCTTTAATGTTTCCCCTCCACCACCCTCCCAAGCCTCAACCAGGTTCCTGGTATGCGCTAGAAATAATTTGGTGAATTATTGCCATAAAATGTTGAGCTGATTTGCTTTTGGGATTGTAGTTTTGCAATTGCAATTTTGCTAGTCTGAATTTTGAATATATATCTTGTTCTTCTAGATCCGATTCTATGAAGTAGTCCATTCCTTAAGAAAAGAGCTAAGTGATCTACAGATGAAAAAGGAGAGCCTAACGGAAGAACTAACTGCGTGTAAATCCCAACTGAAGTGTCTATCAGAGGTCTGTGCAGCTTAGTTATCTCAATTAAGAAACTATGTAAATGTATATGTATTGTGAAAAACTCATTTTCCAAGTCATTATTCATGTATAAGATAAAAAAGTTTTTTTTCTCTATAAAAATTACTTTGAGGAGGAGGTGGGGAGGGAGGGAAAGGGGAAACATGCTATATGTGTCCTTGCATAACAACTAATTTTATGTTATGGCTACCCTGCGAGATTTGCTTATGAGACTGTTCAGGATAGACTCTTACCAGCTCTGTTGTGCTTTCTGAGGGTAAGGTTCAAGACTGGGAAGCTAAGACAGGAGATACATCCAGCAGTAGTTGAAGATACAATGATGGCTCAGTGTATAGTTTTCGAGACGATCATGTCTTGGTAGTAATTTGTTTTATCTTTTGTTTTAATTATATAAAAATGCATTTTTTAAGTTTTCTTTGGAGTTGTATCTTCTCTGTTATGCTTTGCAACTTTTTTATTTTAATTTTCCTATATATTTCCATACTGAAAGGTAATTTGCTTTCAGGTAAGGTATAAATGTCAGTAGTAGTAAAGCAAATTATCTAAATATGTTTAATTTTTTCTTTCAAAGAGTAAAGCAGATGCAACAGTATAAGGAGAATGTTACTTCTAAGGTATTTATGAATATTCATAGTATTCTTAGTATGTGTACAGTTAGGATAGTTTGTATTTTAGCTTAGCTCTGCATAAATCTGGAGTTGTGATAAGACAGTTTCAGCTACCCGCAGCATATTTATCCAAGTCACGGCTGGCAGGGACTTAAATGCCACTGTCATTTTACTACTTCTGAAATTATTCTTTAGTTACCACATCTTTTTTTTTCCTTAAAATTTACTTATGGAATAATCAGGCGTAAAGAGATATTAATTATACAGGGTTATCTTGTGAAATTCATATTCTTTTTATTTCTATTTTTGAATTAATTAGAAAAAGTAGTCAATAAAATTTGTGCATTTATGTGCTTGAGCATTGTTTTGTGTCATCATCTCTGGTCATAGTTGAGATTAAATTAATCCTGTTAACTTTAATTTACATGAGTATTTTCCTTCATTGTACACTTCATGTGCTCTGATTTAATAAAATTCTACAGGAGGATGTCAGCATTCTGCGATTTGACTAACATCTGGGCTAATTTTTGCTGCAGCAATTTAATGAGATAGTAGATAACAATAATTAAAGTTGTGCTAGAAACAATTTTCTTGGTACGTTGACCTTTCTTTAATATTGAAACTTCTGTCTTTTTTTTTTTATACCACATGGTGGCAGTATCCACCTTTCCCACTGATTTGATTTTTCAAAGTTTGAAGTTTGCTGTGCTTTTCTTTTGATGCTGATGAGAAAGCACTAGAATGTTGTCTGTGTTGAACTGAATGCTTTGAATGCTTATACCCTTTTGCATAATCATGCTTAAAAGGAGAGACAACTAATGAGAATGAGTACCTCCTTTAAAAAAACAAATGAATTGGAGAAGAGATATAGATGTTGAAATGTCACAAGAAAAAAAAAGCTTGTAGTTGTTAATAAAAATTATTCCATAGAATTCTCTAGTTTCAGATAAGATCACTTACTGCAGTTCTTCCATATGCACAAAAAAAAACCCGAACCCAAGTCTTTACCCTATCTGCTATTCGTAGGGATGAAGTTTTTTTGGATATTTAATGAAATGTGACCTGATAGGAGGTATTTTATGTATAGATACTTAAGAGTCTCTGTGTTTTGCTGCTGGCTAGTTCAGATTTGTCCTAGTCACTTGATGAGCGTCACTATAACAGGGTACCTCAAGCTGTTTCAGATAGTAAGGTAAGAGGAGCATCGTCAGTACGTGAGTGTGCTTCAGAGTCGCTAATATACTTAGTACACTAAAGCTAACACACCTAAGTATCTTTTGCAGTTTACAAAGAAATGGTTTCAAGGTGTACTGTTGGAGTAACTTATTTATTTGAGCTCCTTTGATAAGGTCAAGCTTTTTTTCAAGGAAATTTATCAGTAGGAAATCAAGCACAGTTTCATTCAGAGGCTTACTTAAGCTCTTACACTCTTTTGCTGTTTGTGTGGTATTCCAATAATTTTTTTATTTCCAGCTACGTGAAATGTAGTTGCTGAAGTTCCTTGCCTGTTATTTAGTAAGTTACACTCTTCAAATCCTTCTAGTTTCCCATTGAATATTCCTTAAATTTTAAATTTTCTCCAGCAGTTGCAATATTCCTGTTTTCTACAGTTCATCAACAAAGTGTCTGTTCTGGGTTTAAAATTTCCTTAGGAAACTACTAATACAGACTTTTGAAATACAGTCATCACTGAAGTTAGGACAATCTCCCCCCGCCCCACCCCCCCGTGAGAATAACCCACTTCCTACAATAAGCATTCATTTTTTCTACTATTGCAAATAATTTTGGCCCTTCCTAATGAGTTTCAACATGTTTTGCTTTTTCCTCTTTGTGGTACATGGAAAGGAACTAAAATACACACTTATCCAAAATCTTTCTATTAACTACTAATGGATTGTGGGAGGAGGATTTTGCTAGCTTTTCTGGTTGTTCATGGCTGACAGACTAGGTTTGAGTAAGTTTTATACATGTAGATATTCACCCAGAAATAAAGTAGTGAGAAATATGAATTAGGTATAGACTTGAAAGAAAGTCTATCTAGCCAACAAAGAACTGAGAAAGTTTAAAGGAAAATCCAAAGTTGTTCAATGTGTTTACTCCATCTCTAGGAAAACTTAAATGTGAAACGAATTCTTCAAATAAGACAACCATTGCCTAACATCAGGTATCTTATTTTGTGAGGGGATGGCTGTAATCCTTTAATTTGATCAAAGGAAATGAACTCTAATTTTACTGTTTTTGTTTTGGAGTGTGAATTTAAGACGCTTATGAATGTAAGATGCTTAGATTATTTAATTTTTTTCTCTTCTCATGAGCCTTTAGATGCTGTTTTGTGGGAAAGCAAAGCAGCACAGTTCTATTCTCTGAACACTATTACAATGAACGGGTACGGCTGACTATTGGTTGTATAAAATCAGATCTTTAAATCTTCTAAATCTTTTTTGCTATGTGCGGCACAACACATCTAGCCTGGCACAAAAGTGCATGCAGTGTCCTGGTACTGTGGCCTCTCAGACAACTGAGTTTACAAGCATCCAGCTGTAACAGCTAGGAAGTTTGGTTCTGTTAAAATTGGGTTGTCATTGTAGCCTTGTAGAAACTAATTTTCTAAGACTTAACAAATCCACGTTTAATTTATCTCTAGGCAATTCCTCAATTCATTTGTATTAGAATTTTATTTCTGACTTCAGGGTATAAGACACATCTTTCAAATTTTTGTCACCTGTATTTGTACTCTAGGTATACGAAAATGTATTTTGTCGTTGTTGTTCAGAAGAGGCAGAAGGTCCTAAGTGTTTATCAGCCTCTGTTAGCACTCATTTAATTCTTAGTATGCTGAGGAGCAAGACCACTAGACCACTAAAACTCTACAACTTTGTGACAAAGTTCTCTTGTTGACAGTCTGGTGCTGCTCTGAGTTAGCACTTAATCAAAGCCTGATGAATCTATAACACAGACCCAGAAGGGTGGGGAGCTGCTTCTGACAACTGGTAGCAGAGAACAGTGTGTGAAGACTGATTTGTAGCACTGGAACATAATCTGATAAACACAGCTAGTGTCAAAAGATCTTTGTCACCACTTTGTGTTTTTTGAAGTGGGCAGTATAAGTGGTTCCGCAGTACTACCACTGAATTAGTGGCTTTCTGTATGCAGTTGTTGCATCTGTGATTTAGACCAGTGCAGTTCCTCTGATTCTAGGTATAGCAGCAGGAGAGTGAAGGGAGGTGGTGGAACTGGTAAAAGTGATGTTCTTGCACTGCAGTGCTGAGTGATCTGTTACCAAATGTATAGTACAGACTCGTTTCAGTCCTTCTTTTACAGTTCTCAGTACTTCAGATAATGTTGGCACCACCACCTTTGCAGGAACAGATAGAGAAGAAAGTCCAGCTATAGCATTGTATTACCAGGAGCTTCCCAGAAACAAAACCAGCTTCTGATGTGTGTGTGTTCCCATGCTGAACATCGGTGTACTATTTTCAGACTTGTTTGCTTACAAAATGGTTAGAACCTTCCCTTAAACAGTTGTAATTTACTACTTGTGTGTTTCTATCAAGGCTGGAAGAGAGTCTGAGAAGGAAATTCTGCTTTTCTTTGTAGCTCTAGAAGATTAAGTATTGCTGCTTCTGGCTATGAGTTTCTTGGCAATGTTTTCCTGGAAATTCGGTCTTGATACAGTTTTATCAGGGTATCCTTTCTTTAGCATTTTTTTTCTGTAAAGTTGCCTTCAGGACTTGCAATCAAATTTATAGTATGACAGTTATCTAAAAGCTATGGTTAGCCTAAAGACAAAACTGGATGTATGTGGGACAAAGATCTCTTCTAAGACCTCGTCTCTGAATTGGGATTAGTAGCTGTCAGGTTTTGCTAGACATACCTAACAATTTTCTCTGTGATAATGTTTCCCAGCTGTAGGAAAAATGCTTCTATAGTCTTCAAAGAATGAACTAAGCTATTGCACTGAAAGGATCAGTTGGCACTAGATGTATCTGAATGTTGTAAAATTGAGGCTACTGTTGCTACTCCAGGAGGACTGCGTTCCCTGAGATTTCTTCTGAAGTTTGCACCTCTATAATTAAAGACTCCACTCTAGAACCCTTCCCCAGCCCCCTGGGGAAGCAGTGCTTTGATTACTTGGTTTTCATGTCTCTCTAGAAAAAACAGATGAGGCCTCAGTCTTAGGTGAGGTACGTGCCTTATTTCCTTCATTATTGTTCGTATTTATCTTGTGCAGGAAAAAATCTGCAAAGAAAAATATTCTACCAATAACTATTAGCTTGGGGCAGCAGTTCCAACATTTTCAAGACTCAAGAAAACATATATATCTATAAAAGTTCCCTCTTCTATCCAGTGTCTTTCTACCTCTGTTGATATATAGCTGTGGCTTGTATAGACTGCTAGTAGTTGTTCAGAAGGACCAAATGGCTTAATTGTAGTCTCTAATGCAATTTATCTCAAGGATCCTTTTCACCTGAGAATATTTCATTGAAGATTCTCATCAGCTCGGATGCAGAGAGAAAGGGCTTTTTATTCCCCCCCCTATTTCTCTTGCGATAGAGGCACTTTATGCCAAAGCTTTTCTTTCTTGCCTTTCTTGCAGGGCTTCCCTGTTTTGGAAGTAGCTCAACATTTTTGTTTATGATTTCAGTTCTGGGCCCCTCTGTACAAGAGGGACATTGAAGTGCTGGAGCGTGTCCAGAGGAGAGCTACCAGGCTGGGGAGGGGTCTGGAGACCAGGTCATATGAGGAGAGGCTGAGGGAGCTGGGCATGTTTAGCTTGGAGAAGAGGAGGCTGAGGGGAGACCTTATTGCCCTCTACAACTACCTGAAAGGAGGTTGGAGAGAGGTGGGTGTTGGCCTCTTCTCCCAGGTGAATAATGACAGGACCAGAGGAAATGGTCTGAAGTTGCGGCAGGGGAGGTTTAGATTAGATATTAGGAAGAATTACTTTACTGAAAGAGGGGTGAGGCCTGCCCAGGGCCAGTGAACAGCCTGCCCAGGGAGGTGGTTCAGTCACCGTCCCTAGAGGTATTTAAGAAACGTGTAGATGTGGCACTTCAGGGCATGCTCTAGTGGCAGAGATTGTAGGTTGTTTGGTTGGACTCGATGATCTCAAAGGTCATTTCCAACCATGAAGATTCTGTGATTCTAGTGGCAGATAGTGCCCCATCTACAGTCCTTGTCAGATTACCAATTTTATATCAACATGCTAGAAGAGGTGTCTTGTTCATTCAGTTATGTATAACTTCTTCCTGACATTTGGGCAGTTGTATTCAAATAAATAATGTATCGACCAATAATTTTTGAATGCATTCTATGTAAACAGTTTTAAGCAAAATGTAGTCTTTACTAAGTAGCAGCTCTTCATCCAAATAACTTGAGGGAGTTGATTTTCACATCACAATAGTATAGTAGCTTTACATTTGCCTAGGGCCTTAGGTACCTTGGGATTTGAACAGAAAGTGCTGGTTTGTGGAAGTGATCCTTCAAAGGTGAAGTTCTTCTTAAATAAGCTTTTTAAAAGCAGGGTCACTATCTTCCACAGGCTTACCTGTTGACAGCATAAAGAAGGCGTGCTACTTCTGCTTGATTGGCTGATGAATCTTTTTCCCGCGTTTCTGTTGTTTATCTTCTTATCCCCAAAGGCTTTTTGAAAGATCAACTAATCCCTGCCATGTATTATGTGTCACCCAGTTTTTGTACTTGAAATTTAGGTAGGTATTCATTTCAGTGTCTGCTATAAGCTACTTTTCATTCCAAACGGACAATAACAGTAAAGTTTAGTATCATAAAACTGGGGTCTGTCATTAGATCTTTAGTTTCTCTACCAGTTTAGGTCTTAAATGGTGCAGATCAGGCAAGTTCAGAATCTTCTTGCTTGAAGCATCCATCTATCAACAGTGTTTGTAAACCAAATGGAAGCACTTCGTAGCAGGGACTGCTTCACATGCTCTGTAGAAAATACCTGTACTGGTTAATATTGGGTCTCTTGGACAGCTCTGTTAACAATTTCTTAAAGCAGTGTTTGCTTGCTCATCTCACGTAGGACAGCTTGGTTTGTGTTTACCACCTCATCTGTCTGAGTTACTACTCTTCAGTAGCAAAAACTAATAAGAAGCTGAAGAAAAGTCATGCATTGCTGGCAAGATCATCACAATCATGTTCCGAGTGAGGAAGTACTGTTTGTCCTTTAATTTTTTAAGGTTTGTGGACTGACTTAAGTTATTTTTATTTATTGGTGTTATTTCCAGGACCTCATTCATGTCCTTGAAAGTGGTCTGTATCTTGATCCTTTTAAAACCGCCTTTTTGCGGGACAAAGCTGTTCATCAGACTTCCAAGCTATCTCTTGAAGATAAACTGAAAGTTAAAGCTGTTCCACTGCAGAGATCTTAAAATCAGTTCAGGGTATATGGACATTGTTGTAAACTAAATTAACTTCATCACATGCAAAGCAAGGGTTATTTTTCCTAATCACAGGCAGCTTGATAGTATGTCTTTAAGATGCATTGCTGTAGAAGTTCAGAAGCTTGTGTATCTGCTACCTGGAGCTAAGCGTACCATATAGGATTTTTTTATGTGTTAGCCTATGTACTGTTTATTAGCTTGCCTTGTCATGCTTTTTCCTGTGGTTAAAAATGTGATTAGTATTAAAAATATTAAATTAAAAATATGATTACAACATTGACACCTAGAAGTAGGGTAGTTCAAAAACAGTGATCTATGCAGTAGAATTGGTATTTCTTCAAGAATTATAGTAAATCTTTAAAAAACAAACAACCCCCCTTTAATTATGTGTTTAACAGTTTGATACTTTAAGTATGTCTTCGTACCACTTTTGAAAAGAATTTAACTTTCTTCCCCCTTCCCTGGAGTTGTTACTGTTATGTGACATTAACGTGACGTTAGCAACTAATTTGTTTAAATAAAATTCAAAACCTAGTTTAGGTCTCAGGTATTAGAAGGAACTAATTTTGTAGATATTCACTTGTTCTGTTAATTGGTGCTTTAGAGCTGTTTATGACAAATTTGTCCAATGGTTAACCAATTTAATTTTATATTCTTGATAGTTTGGTAGTCTTCTAGCTGCTGAATGTGTAATACTGTAGAAGCTTCAGTGGCCTACTCTGTGAAGGGCGTATGAGTTCCAGCATGGTATTAGCAGCAGAATGGCGCAGAATATCCACACAGGAATTGTATCCAAAATTAATCTTTCAATTTGCACTTAAAAGTTAAGTGCCCTTACAGCCATTTCCTGTTGCAAGATGAGTCATGTTTGCACTGTATAGCAGGGTACTTGCACCTGTATGTTACATACTTGAAGCTGTACCTAACTTGTAGACTAAACTTTTAAAAACAGCTGACAGAGGCTTTACTATTATGATAATGTCATCTTTATAAATGATGGCATGTTAATTGCTTTAAGAAGAAAGTGTTCTACAGTGTTAATTTGCTTAATCCATTAATTAGGGTAAACATAAAAATAAGCCATATATACCAGTATGTTAGGATGAATAACAATCATGCCTTTAGATGACATGTTCTTAATGATATTCCATCCAAAATCCTCAGGAAAACTTTCTTAGTGTTACAATTTTATGATTGTGATCTAATGTGATTTTAGTGCAAGTGAAAATTACTAGATTTGTGGAATAAAAAATGAAAATTAACACAGTAGTCTCCCAAAGTGTATGTGGAGGAAGAATGGAAATTAATGCCAATAGACCAGTAAATAAGCACGTTTTATCTTTTTTCTTTTTTTTTTTTTTTCTCTTCTTCTTCCACCGAAGCTTTGGATGATATGCTTCAGCAAACCTAACTTACCAGATACTCCCAAATTGTAACTGGCTGAAATTTTTCATATAATGACAGAAGTTCCCAAACTTCCTGAATGACTCATCCTGTTTCTTTTTCTCAAATGCACCAGCAAGTATCTTCACAGGGAAACTTGTTTGACAATGTTATAAAGGTGGTGTGACTTTGGTGCTCCTACTGTAGGTTTGTAGACCACCAGCTGTATATATGAGGGTTACTGGTCTTTGAAATTGTACTAATGGACATATGTTAGAAAAAATAGGTACATCAATCAACAATTTAGAATAAGATAAAAGTAAGTTGAGTATCAGCATAGCTGGCTGCTTTGTGATGTGTGCTATATTTCCAAATACTGAGACAGATGAAAATACTACCGCTTGAATATTCATAAGAGGTCATCACAAAGCTTCATTGGTGATTGTTTTGAATAAACATCGGTGTATCTGTGATAATTTAAAAATGTCTTGCCTTCTAGAGCTATGAAGACGAGAGGAGAAATCGGTCAGAGCTTGAGGTTCGATGCCAGCGTTTAACATTGGAACTGGCTGATACCAAACAGATGATTCAGCAAGGTGATTACAGACAAGAGAACTATGATAAAGTAAAATGGTAGGTATCTCTATAGTTCAAGTGTTCTACTAACACACAAATGTTAATAGATAAACTTCAACCTTGATTGACTAGAGTTTTTAATTTGATTTTTGGCTTATGCATACCACAGATATGTTTCACTACCTCAATCCAATAACGGTTCAATTATCTCCTGTAGCATATTGCAGTCATAAGATGAACAACATTTCAAAATCTAATGCATCAAATTATCTTCCTAAAAGTTTATATTTAGCAATTTACTGTGTTTTCAGAAGAGCCTACTAGTCTCATTGCAACTAAAGAAGGGGGAGCTGTTGATGCCAAGCATCTTAGAAGAAGTACCCTTTTTTTTTTCCTAGCTTAAAAGCAGTGATCTAAGAAAAGGCCCTGTGCTCTACTGTGTGGCACCTACACAGTAAATCAAGAGGGTAGGACCTTGGGAATTAATATTTAACAACTTAAGATATCCTTGTAACCATAAATTTGAATGGGCTGTTATAAGCACTCTTTGTCAGAGAATCTTAGGATTACCTTAGTGAATTGGTTTAACTGCAGGAAGTTCCAGGGTCTCTTTGCATTTTTAACATACAGATTTTAGAGTTCTAGCCTATGCTTTGAATGCCCAAATCATAAACAACAATTGCAAAATAGTGAAAATGGACTTCTTATACACTCATATGCCTATACTTCACAGTCCAGCTCCCAAACTGCTTTTTCAGTATGCTTGCAAGTACAAGAAATCTGGCCTCCAGCACACTTGTTGCGGAATGGACTAAAAAAAATGGGGATTATGAATAGAAGAACACAGTCAGCTCCTTAGTTGTTCATACTGAATGAACTCGGGCACAGTTACTCACACAGGTGACTTTCCCACTAAGTCATTTGACTTCTTTATAACTGTTCACAGCTATATGTACTAAAACAACCTTGGAATCTACCTGGAAGCTTGTTGCAAATAGGATGGATCGATGCCATGATTTGCTTCCCATGCGCAACTGCATCTTAATAAGTGGATTGTAATAACTTTCATGTGAATGGCCCCAGTGTTTAACAGTGTACATTTAAAATACTCTTGAGTTGAAAAAGGCATGAATGAACATGCCAAAACTATATTTGAGAGAGTAGGTTGTATTCATCTGGGTAGGCACAGACGAAGGGGAGGGGGAGAGCACTGTTGGCATGACTGCATGAGGGTATTTGGGAGCATTGCAGGAGTTAATCACTTCCAGGCCCATTTCTGCCTTTTAAAATGCTATGTCAAATCCTCTAGTTCTGGTGTACTACAAGTTATCTCAGTTTTAAAGCTATGCTATGCTTAATATAAAACTGGTTAGCTTTTTGCCAAGCTACAAGCTCATACTGGCTCATTCATTTCTCTGCTCTGACAGGGTCAGGTAGAATAGAGGCATAGAGCTGCTTCTTTGTGCAGATGGAAAGTACTCTTATTAGGACACCAACATAATTTTTGCAGCTGTGTTATGTATATTTTAAACATGAGAAGAGTAGTACAATCCTCTCTGGTATCAAGGGAGAGTAGCAACTAAGAATGCTTATACAGTGCTTTCGGTTTGATTAGGAAGATGGGAATGAAGTTGCTTTAGTTTTTCAACCAACGTCAGTTTCTGCAGAAGATTTCAAGAGAATGTAATGGGAAATAGCATAAAAAGCTTCATAAAGCTAGAAGGGTAGACAAAGGTACTTGCAGTACGAAAAGGAGAAATGTATAGCCCAAAGTTACACTAATGAAGAATAATCAGAGGAGGATGAAATAATTTAGGATACGAATTCAGGATTATTGTATTATAATTTAGGATTATTATTTTAAATACTTAGAAATAATTTTTTTTTTCATAAAATAAGATACTATTGCAGGTGTCAACTAAAAAAGGTAAGATTATCGCTAATTGCCCTATGAGTGACTGGTTGGAAGAAGTCAGTGTTATGAAGTGAAAGAAGCCTGAGAAATTACAAATGCACTGGAAAACTGTTCACTACACTTCATGCATCTAATAGTTTCACTTTATTTTAACAGTGAACGTGATGTATTTGAACATGAATTGTCAGAACTCAGAAGAAAATATGAAATATTAGAGGTGTCACACAAAGCACAAGCTAAAGAAAGAAATGACTTATCAAAAGAGGTAAACATAAAGTTCTTATTTCAGTAATTGTCTATTTCTTCACCTCAGGAATTTGATTCTTTGTCTAATCAAGTCTGTCAGGATCACAGAATAATTTAGATTAGAATGGCCCTCGGGAAACCAGCTGGTCCAACCCTTCCATGCAGCGCAGAGCCAACTTTGGTGCTTAGGTAGATTGCTTAGGGCTTTGTCAAGTTTTTAATATCTCCAAGGATGGAGATTCCACAGCTTTTCTGGACAGTCTGTTCCACCCTCTTTGTGAAAAAGTTTTTGTAAAATCTAATTAGTTTTTGCAGCTTTTTTTCTTTTACCTCTTGTCCTGTCACTGTGGGCTTCTGAGAGTCTGGCTCTTTCTATGTGTTCCAGTTGGTTAGATGAAGATAACAATAAGACTTTGCGCATCCAGATTTCTCTTCTTAAAAAAATCTCCTGTTTCTCTCAACCCTTTGTAGGTCATGCACCACGTAGAGTCCATGATCATCTTGGTAGACCTCTTCTGGTCTTGCTCCAGTATGTTAATGCATGTTTTTATGGGGAAAACAGAATTGGATATGGCACACCAAATACAGTCTCACAACTACTGAATACAGGATAATAATAATAGAATCATAGAATTGTTAGGGTTGGAAGGGACCTTAAAGATCACCTAGTTCCAACCCCCCTGCCGTGGGCAGGGACACCTCCTGCTTGGTCAAGTTGCTCAGAGCCCCGTCCAGCTTGGCCTTAAAAACTTCCAGGGATGGGGCTTCCACCACCTCTCTGGGCAACCTGTTCCAGTGTCTCACCACCCTCATGGTGAAGAACTTCTTCCTGACGTCCAGTCTGAATCGTCCCATCTTTAGTTTTAATCCATTCCCTCTAGTCCTACCGTTACCCGACATCCTAAGAAGTCCCTCAGCAGCTTTCTTGTAGGCCCCCTTAAGATACTGGTAGGCCACTCTAAGGTCTCCTCAGAGCCACCTTTTCTCCAGACTGAACAACCCCAGCTCCCTCAGTCTGTCCTCATAGGAGAGGTGCTCCAGCCCTCTGATCATCCTCGTGGCCCTTCTCTGGACACGTTCCAGCACATCCATATCTTTCTTGTAGGAGGGGCTCCAGAATTGGACGCAGTACTCCAGGTGGGGTCTCACGAGAGTGGAGTAGAGGGGGAGAATCACCTCCCTCGACCTGCTGGCCATGCTTCTCCTGATGCAGCCCAGGATACAATTGGCTTTCTGGGCTGCTAGTGCACACTGATGGCTCATGTTGAGCCTCTCGTCCACCAGCAGCCCCAAGTCCTTTTCTTCAGGGCTGCTCTCAAGCCAGTCACTGCCCAGCCTATATCGGTGCTTGGGATTGCCCCAACCCAGATGGAGGACCTTGTACTTGGCCTTGTTGAAATTCATGAGGCTGGCATGGGCCCACCTCTCCAGCCTGTCAAGGTCTCTCTGGATGGCATCCCTTCCCTCCAGCGTGTCAGCCGCCCCACACAGCTTGGTATCGTTGGTAAACTTGCTGAGGGTGCACTCAATCCCACTGTCCATGTCGCTGATGACCGGTCCCGGTACTGATCCTTGAGGGGCTCTACTTGGACATGGACCCATTGACAGCCACTCTTTGGGTGCGGCCATCAAGCCAGTTCTTTATCCACTGAATTGTCAGTCCATCAAAGCCATATTTTATCAGCTTGGAGACCAGGATGTCATGCGGGACAGTGTCAAAGGCTTTGCTCAGGTCCAGGTAAATGATGTCAGTTGCCCTCCCCTTGTCTATTGATGTTGTGACCTTCTCATAGAAGGCCACCAGGTTTGTCGGGCATGATTTACCCTTGGTGAAGCCGTGTTGATTGTACCCAGTCCCCTCTTCGTTATTCTTCTGCCTCAGCAGTGCCTCCAGGAGGATCTGCTCCATAGTCTTACCAGGCACAGAGGTGAGACTGACTGGCCTATAGTTCCCTGGTTCCTCCTTCTTTCCCTTTTTGAAAATGGGGATTATGTTTCCCCTTTTCCCATCAGTGGGGACCTCACCAGACTGCGATGACTTTTGGAATATAATAGAGAGTGGTTTAGCAACTTCATCCGCCATCTTCGTCACCCTGTTGGCTGCATTGTTGCTAACAGCCTAGATAGGCACTTGGCCTTCTTTGCTGTCAGGTCACGCTTCTGGCTCATGTTTAGTTTGTTCAACTGATATTTGCCTATCTAATGCATAGTTTGCCAATTTTCCCATAGAGATGTTATGGGAGGTGGCTGAAAGCCATTCAAAAGTCCAAGTAAATGAAATGGGCAGCTGTTCCCCCATCCATAGAGCCAACTTTCTTGTCAGGTTTGCTAGGCACAGTTTGGCCTTCGTAAATCCATGCTAGTTGTTTCCAGTCACCGTTTCCTTCCATATGCATGAATATGGCTTCCAGGAGAATTTGCTTCATAATCTTTGCAGGGACAGAGATTAGATTTTCCCACCCAAAGTTCTCTCGGTCCTCTTCCTTGAAGGTGGATTCTGGTCATCAGAAGCCTTGCTCACTTGCTATGATATTTCAAACAGCTGGCCAATCTCCCAGTAACGTTGGCTATCTCCCTAAACATTGGTCAAGTGTTTTCCATTTTTCCTTGGGCATTATGTACATACTGTTTTACTAAGCCTCTAACTTAGCCTTCCTTTGCCTCACTCTTCCAGACTCTCCCAATAAGCTCAGGAACCTGGGAAGCCCAAGGGCAAAATTTACCAGTGAAGGCTGAATGCGGTGTGTTCTTTCCCTCAAAAGGTGCTAACTAGTTATAACTTCCTTTAGCTTGTTCTGACCCATAGTGGCAGTAGGGCAGAGCCACTGTGTGGCTTATGTTTTGTTGCATATGTTTTTTCTAGATGTCAATAGAACACGTAGTTTTTCTTCTTAGTGACTCTAGTAAAATAATGGTTCAGTTGCCCAAAGTTTCCTTCACTTTTCCTTTACAGAGGGTGGTTCTGTGACAGGAATAGAGAGACTGCTATTCTGGACATGTCCTTTCTATGATACTGCAAATTGACGAGGAATTCCAGTGCTGCTTCCCTTTTGGGCAGGACTATCTACTAGGGTTGATGAACTGTTTTTTCTCTAATGTGTCTCCATTAGTCTTTTAAAGTCTTTCTGCTGGGAAAATGAATAAATGCCACTTCAGGCACAGAGGGATTCTCATCTCTGTTAGGGTTCCAGTGAGTTCTGATCCAGTTAGGTCAGTCACTTCACTCAGGTCTCAGTCATTGCTGTTCTGGTAGCACTAGTATTTCACAGGGAGATGTTTCTGCTGCTCCGAAGACATTCCAAGAGACAGAAGCCTGTCAGGTTGAGAGAAATGTCCCTTGCTGCTTCTCGGTTCATTAATCCATTCATCCAAGAGTCACAAATTCTGTTCAGTGATGGCTTCCTTACTGAGCATGTATGGTGACTTTTTGGGTTAAGCGCCTCAAAGAGAAACACACGTAGAGAATGTTTCCAAGTCCATTGCCTTGATCTGTAGGACTTTTGCTGGTTTATATCGGTACAAGCTTCCATTACTCAGTATCCATTTTCACTATTTCTGCATCTAAATTGTTCATAGGGAGGATTGCTTCACTGAACCTCCAGGATCAATTGTTCTTCTTAAGTAAGCAAGTTAGGATAACGTCCTCCAAAACTATTGGAATCGCTAAGGGATTTTTCCGTTTGTTGGATGTAGGTGTAACTTTACAACAACTTTTGGGATGGAGAAGAGGCTTTTACTGAATCTCAAGAAAGAAACTTTTTGAGTTTTATTGTCATTCACTAATTATCAGATGGTTTGTAGCTCAGTGCAACTTTGATACAAAAATAAGACTATTTTTAAGCTGTGTTTCTGAATAGAAATCTTTCTAGGAAACACCAAAATGAATGGAGAAATAATTGATTCGTTGTCTTGAATTAATTTGTAAATTTATTTTTTTAAAGTGATGTGACAGGGGCACTGCATGAAGAAGGTTGTTCATGAGTTCTGTACTGATCCAGGCAATAATCAAATGGAGGATCTTTGTGTGTTAACACTTTTTCTGCTGGGTAAATGAGACTGATGACACCTGAGAAAATTCAGGGGAGATTGTGTTCCTTAGTGTCTCTGTATAACAGTGTTAAGATAAAATAGTGGCTTTTACTACTACTTTAAAGATAGTTCTTCTCTGGCTAATTTTACAGGTAGCCATAGAGATACTCTGAAACACTAGGGAAGAAACGGAGTTTCTATTAGAAAATATACTCTGTATTCTCCTCTTTTCTATCAATCTGGAGGCTTTGTTAGGCTGTTTATTCATCAGTGTTCTAGCATTGTAAGAGGACATCAAAATGCAGGTTTGTTCTCAGCGTATAACAGTGGCCAAAAAAGTATTGTCGTGTACGTCATGTTTGTATGTATGCATCAAGTACTGCAGTGTAGCAGCAACAATGTCCTTTTTCCGTGAACTTTATACTACATTAATCTGAGAGGGAATAAAAGTAGCACTACTTTAAACTAGAATACCACTTCAAACTGTGTGATTACTTGAATCTCCTGGAAGGTCCGTGGTGGTTTTTGTGTATGCTGATACGATATCAGAAATTCTGGATTAGAAGAGCATACAATTGTGTTTACACAGTATTTGTTCCAGGAGAGGAGGAGTTGGAGGGGTAGTAACACCTAGATTTCTTTCTTCATATAGTAATCCATGATGTCTGTGTTCACTGTGGAGATATGTATAACCTGTATGTATAACCTATAACTTGGAGAGAGGGGCCACATGTGTATTTTTCTTAAATAGAACAAAGAATAGAACAGGCATTTATACTGCAGTCTCCGTGATGCTCAGCAAGTGGGCAGAGGGAGAAGCATGCCTGTAAGGGATGTTTGGTTTTTTGGGTTTTTTTTTTGGTACAAATTTTCAGCTGTTTAACTAGTTGTTCCATGTCTTTGATTTGAGTATCTCCCTTAAATAACCTTTAGTCCTTTTATGACTCAGGAAGAGTGTATTCTGTCTAAAACATGTACATGATATCTTCAAAGCTTTGGGGGACATATTTCTGGTGAGTTATTTATCATTCCTTGAACTTGGCATGTGACATCCTCAGGAGCTTAAATGGCAAAATTATTTAAGGTGATAAAACTGCATTTTGCTATGGTGAGTAAGGAGTTGGGCCACTCTGCACCAGTGCCATCACTCTCTGTAGCTGTTCTCTGACAACGTTCACCTCGAAGAGATGGAAACTGCTCTCTCACATACCACTTTCTTCTTGGAGTAGTAAAGATGACTGATCTGGTGATTGGGAAGGCTGGTACAGAGAATCGCAAGATGCTCATGTTTCTATTTTAGCATCAGTTCAGCCTTCTGTAGCAACATCATGCTAAATGAAAGTCCAAACAAGGCACGTGTAACCCTCTTCTGCCCTTGGTGCTAGCCTGAAACATTACCTCGTCCGCAACAATCATGATACACTTCATCCCCAGATCTAGCACTCTTACTATTTCTTTACGGAGCAATAATCACTCTGGTGCCCTTAAACTTTTCACTTCTGTTTCTGAGAATGTTGTAGCCAGTATGACGACAGCTTGGCACCAAGACTTGACATCAGTCGAGTTGACTATTTAGTACTATCACTATTCAGTACTTCAGTACTATTTATATACTGAGGTAGATTAAAGGGCATTCTTTTTCAGGTGCCAGCTACCAGAAGTAAATAATGAAAACTCATAAAATTATAATCTTATTAATGTCTTTTTTCAGCATAAAGTTTCACCTACTTACGTTAAACATAAGTGTAAATAGAGATTTTTGGTTCAGGTGATTTCACAGAAGAAGAGTTAAAATGAAATCGCAAATATGCGTACATAGGTTAAATACTTATCTTGAAGTTCATGTTGAAGTGTTCTTTTTAATGCCTTTTATAGCTGGCAACCATACAACAATCCCTCAACTTGTTGCAAAAAGATAAAGATTATCTTAATCGTCAGAACATGGAGCTTAGTGTTCGCTGTGCGCATGAAGAAGACCGTCTTGAAAGACTTCAGATTCAGCTAGAGGATGCCAAAAAAGCCAGGGAAGAAATGTATGAAAAATATGTTGCATCCAGGTAAGTTACTGCATCTTCACTTCTATCAGTAGACAAGTTATTTAACTGTTATCCCTTGTTTCTTGCACAAATCCTGTTTTACCAAACAAACAAACAAACAAAACCCCCAAAACTTTCAGAAAGCTAGTCCATATTTGTGTAACTAGAAATACAACGCTTCTGTTGGGTCTTAATGTGTATCAGCACATTTGTTTTTAAAACCTTTGATAGAAGACCATAGCAGTGAAGATGTCAGTATTGGAAGTTTACGGCAACTGTTCTCTTAGGTGTATACAGAAATTTATGGAAATAACTGTAATTAATTACAAAAGAGAGAAAAACTCTTTAAAGTGCATATGTTACATATCTCCACCCTCCCCACCCCAAATGATGTTTATTAAAAACAGGAGTGTCTGAAAGACAATAGAAATTATTATTGCAGAATAAAATATATTTGATTTTCACAAATGTTTAAAATAGGACATTGTATGTTTCATATCAGCTATTAGAGAGATCAGTCTTTCAAGTTTGAATAGGTTCTCTAAATGTAGCCTTGAGAAATAAATCGATCATTGTATAATATCCAAAATGATAAATAGTGTCAAATCCTTATGCTATTTGAATTGGTGTAGGTACATGTATGTATGGGACGTTGAACAGGAAACACTATGCTATTCAGCTACATGTCTTGCTACATATGTAATGCTATACTACAAAATTTCAAATGATATTTAGGTCTTTCTTATTCAGAATTCAAGGTTATCCATGTCATGTTATTTTCCTACATCTAGATGCCAAAAAATACCATTCAATGTACCATTTCAATATACATTCCACATATATATATTCAATATATATGAAATATTTGCCTGTATGTACTTCATTAATAGTACTGTCCTTTAAAAAACACCTGTGTATTGAATGAATGAGCTTAGAGTAAGAAATAGGATTAGCTTCTCTTCAGCTGCTTCCCTCTGTTTGAATCAAGAAGAGAGAACTGCAAACAGCATCTGTAAATCTTGTGCCTTGTGTAACTAAAATGAAATGTACTAAGACTCTCCTGTAACACAACTAAAATACAAATTGTTATCTAAATGGAAATGGAAGAGCACTCTACTGAAATTATCAGCTATGGAGTTCCAGCTCATGTTGCTTATCAGAAGTGGTTTTAATACTATTTTTCCTTCCAGTGCAGTCACTTCAACTCTTTTAATTTGTTTTACATGTGTATATCTCAGAGCTATGTTCACCTGGAACTTCTGGAATCTTGCTTTTAAATGGGGTTTTAAAAAATTATGTAGTAGTCTTCCTCTAGAAATGTGCTTGTAGGCACTGACTTTTGTAGACAGATTTTTATTTCTAGAAAATCACTATGAAATCCTTATCCTGTAATAATGATGTAGAGGCATTTTTAAAGTTCTGTCTCCATTTGAGGAACTTAGAAAGAGACGTATATAACTTACCTCTACCAGTTTGGGATACTGTGCAAGCCTGCCTCGTTGTCCTCTGGAATATCAGATGTCTGTCTCTTGCATTTTGATACGAACTAAAGAGAAATTCTGGGACTCTTACTTCGCCTTTAGAGATCTTGATACCATCATTGAGGTTCTGTACTGTTACCAAATCTCTCTCTTGACATCATTGGGGTTGGTGACTCTCTTCATGATGTTAATTTTCATAAGAAAGATATTGACTATGATGAATAATGCAGGTACGTCTGCTGTCCTCTAGAGACCGTTATTGTCTTTTGCAGGGACAATATAGCATAGCAGAGAAGACAGTGTACTGTATTGAGCAGCATGTGTAGGACTGCACTGCAGCTTGGGCAGCCTAGGTTGTATTCAAGATTCCACTGCTGACCTGCTGATAAACATTGAATAAGTTATTTCATAGTGTAAAAATGTAAAATGTAAAAATGTAAGACTTGTTTTGTAAAGTGGGGGTAACGATATCGTTTTGTAAAGCGCTTTAAAACCTGCATGTGATCTGCAATATTGCAGAAGCTGTCCCTTCTTTACATTTTCCCGCGCACATGCACACGCTTTGTGTGCATCTTGTGAGACTGTGTCCCATAGTGGGGGGGTTCCTGTCTATTCAGCAATTTAAATCATCCATCTCTCAGGTCAAATATCTACAGTATTAGGTTTCTTAGAGGGCTCTACAGAATCCTGTTTATTTGTCAGATAAATTAGAGAGGTATAAAAGTAGAGCAGAATAAAACTGTACCAAATAAAAGACATTCTGTAGTCCTCAGTGCTACATCAGTTTGACTAATAAGCTTCTATTTGGTACCTTTTGAAGAATTAGAGGCTTTTTAATGGTTGCTTCACATCTGTATCTTTTTTGCTTGTTGTAGTTCAGGAATGAAGATGAACAAACCCAAGTATCTTTTTAGGAGTAAAGAATAATTCACCTTCTGGTCACCATCAGAACTGCTGGCATTTGGGGTACTGTAGTTAGAAAGTTACAGACTTTAGGGATTTGAAACCCTGCCAAATTTTAAAAAATACACACTTCAAAATAGGTTGAGATTGTGGCAAGATGAATGGCTAGCAGCTCATAGCCACAGTTCTTGGGTATCTGTGTGTAAGCGAGACCAACACAAAAGATTTCCCTTTATATGTTTAGTCTTAAAACACAATCTGTAGTTGCATTGAGATGCTCAGATCACATTTAGGTTATTCACAGTATAAATCCTTACGAATAATAGGCCTGTAAAGAAGCTCATTAAAGCCTGCAGCCTGAAGAAGACGAAACAACCTGATAAGGCAAAAACACTTTTAATTACTGCTCAAGCAAAAGACTGTAACAGCAGGTCAGGAATCAAAATCACAAATGATGGTCCTTTGCTTCAGCAGCAATTCAGTTGGTCTTTATTAAAAGGCATTGGCAGGGCAGTCAAGCTATATACTTGGAATATGCCTTTTGCTTTACCGTTTGTTTATTTTAGTCATCATAAAGATAAGCGTCATTTTGAACTGTCTTATGGTGATATCACTGAGTGTTCAAGACTTTTCCAGATTCTTCTAATTTTTTCAGTGAACCTTCCTGACTTTTAGAAGTCTTGCCATGGGAGGGAAGGTGTAATTTCTGCAATGACAGAAATTTTTTGGCAAGTAGTAATGGTAATAGCAAATTGTATAAGTACCAAGAAAATGGTAATAATGCTCGCTGATTCTGCACATACGACTTGTATCCTGAGGTCCTGATCTTCAGCTTTTTTTCTTTTTTTAGGAGAAATTTAGAAACTTTTACAGTTGTAAATGCATATCTCTTCACAAACATGCTTCTGTTTCCAAACCTGTAATTTCTACCAGTTGCTTCACTGCTGATTGATTATTCTTGAACATTAACTAGACGTTATAAAATTTTAACATTCCTTAGCTATTAAGTACTTACAACATAAGCGCTTTTTTTTGTAGTTTTGTCAGAGAAATTCTTTAGGGGAATCCCTACACTCCTTCCAAAGTTATAAAAATGTCAATATTACTCTGAAATTAAATTATTTTATTCTGGAATCTTCTGTTATCCGCTGCTTAAAAATTTAAGTATGTATTTTAATTAATTTATATGTCACGTTGGCAGGACAAATTCCCAAATCTTGGGGTTCTTTGACTTCACAAATCTCCATAGCATGTAATCGTCATTGTTTCTTGTGATGTTTTTTTCCCCATATGAGGTGCAAATAGTACACAACAAAGTCTTGTAGTAGCATGGCAGAGTGGTAAGTTAGCAAGTTAACCCTTACTCAGTGATGAAGAAGCTAGAAAACTTTGTAAAGCAAGGAAATAATTTTTTTTTAAGTTGTTAATTAATATAAACATGCATATGAGACTGACAAAGAATTTCTGGAAGAATGTTAAGCGTAATGTTGTGTGATTAGGACTAGTGATGGCATGAGGGGTAACAGTTTTAAAACTGAAAGAGGGTAGATTTAGATTGGATATGAGGAAGAAATTCTTTGCTGTAAGGGTGGTGAGGCACTGGAACAGGTTGCCCAGGGAAGTTGTGGATGCCCCATCCCTGGAAGTGTTCAAGGCCAGGCTGGGTGAGGCTTTGAGCAGCCTGGTCTAGTGGGAGGTGTCCCTGCCCAGGGCAGGGGGGTTGGAAATAGATGATCTTTAAGGTCCCTTCCAACTCTAACCATTCTATCTATATTCTTTAAGTAATGTCAAATTACTTAAAAATTAATACAGTACGCATAAAGCTTTTATTTATTCTCAATTAAATATTATTTATTCCTGATTGATTATTCACTTAATTTGCATAACAACATAGGGTAATATGTACTTCAAGCAATTTGGGAGGAAATTGAGTAAGAATTAAAATGTAAAATCAGGAAGTGCTCTGCTGTACTTGTACAACTGTACCTGAAGTTTTGATATTTTGCCCAGTGGAATTAATTTTAAATTCCCATGTTGTGTATTTGTTTATTTCCAGAGACCACTATAAAACAGAATATGAAAAAAAACTGCATGAAGAGTTGGAACAAATAAGGTTGAAAACAAATCAAGAAATCGAGCAACTAAGAAGCACTTCAAGAGAGATGTATGAACGTGAAAACAGGTAGATAAGATGCAAGCAATGACCTAATTAGGGCAAAAATGACCAAGTAATGTTTTGTGCTTAGGTATAATCCTAGTTGACTGGCTGTTTGAGAGGTGATCAAAATGTGAGAATTTAAGTTCAGTTATAAAACTGATGAGAATCTTTTAAAAACTAAAATGAAACGATACTTGTAAAGTAACCATGTGGTGCTATATTTATTATTAAATGATCGACATCCAACATTTTCAATGAAAAGTGTTATTAAGATTCATGTTCTAGATGAACGTGAAGTTCATCTGGAAGTTTGAAGTTTGTTCAAATGTATAGTGTTAGTTAATTAATACAAAATATGTAGGTTTACCTGTCATTCTATATGGAGAATCTTGAAACTGTGCCAGGAAACCAGAAGAGAAGGTGTTGGTGGAAAAAGTAAAGCAGAAAAAATGAGGGAAAACAAGACTTAAACCCTTCTAAAATAAATCAATTTGAGATTGTTTACAGCATTGCGATCACAAAACGAGTGATTTCCTGTACATTATTATAAAGTCCTCTTTTGAAGAAGATCCTTGTCCTGCAAAGACCTGCATATTGAATTTTGTACGTATGTCATCTTGTTGAATTCCATGGAATTACATGCAGAGTTAGGCACATACGTAAACCTTTAGGGATGTAAAGATTCAGACTTTCCGCACTGGATTTCTTTTTCAGCTTGTTTTTTTGCCCCTTGTATTCCTTTAAAATGGGAGGAGTGCTTAATAATTCATTATAACTTCATTGTAGATGTCCTTAAAGCGTCTTGTGTGGAGAAGGAAATGACTGTACTAAAAAGATATTTGTGTCATCAGCATCTGTTCCTCTAATAGGTAGTTTTGTTACTGCTCAGAAGAGTGAAAAAAGAGCATGACTCCTGCTGTCTGTCTTGCAGTCAACTGAAAGGTTCTAATTAAAAAAAATTACATCATTGTGTAGTTTTGCAAGTGTAAAATACACACACACACATATACATCCACACCGCTTCCTGTATGTGAATCTATTTTGAATTACAAAGTATGAATTTAAACCTCTACTGTTGGTGGAGATTTGACAAGGGTCTGTATATCATTGAGAAAGCTACTGAAAGATATTTAATTTGTATCTGGAAGCAATTTACAGAAGTTTTGTTCCTCATTTTGAAATAATTACTTCTGAAACGCAAATCCCTTAGATTTGACTTCATATTTTGCAAAAAAGGATTTTTAGCCTATGCTCTTTTTATAAAATACTAAAAAAATCCACCATAAGGCAGTGCTTCCCAGTCTGAGGCGCCCCTCAATGGCAAGAGAAATGGAACCCCAAATTGAGAGCAAAGCCATTTTGCAATGAAGTTGTGTGATGTGATGATATGCTGATTGTGACTGAAAATAAAGCTAAGACGCTGGCTTCATCTTCAGGCTGAAAGCATAGAATAGTATTACATCTAAGCTAATCTAATATTCAGTTGCTCTTTCTACCACTTTGCAAGCCCAATGTGCCTGATGTTTCCCTTGAATTTATTGTCACTTATTTTACACTTGCATGAGTCAGTTCAAGAAGCTAAACTGGGGGGAGGGAGGGTGAGAACCAATAAAAAAGGTGGTGCTTTCAGTCTTAATTTATTTGTGACCAGTTTCACTTGCTTAGTTGTAAGCATTGGTTATGTTTGCATTAGCAAGTATGAGTGAGTTCACGGGGCACGTGAATGTCCGCATGAGGTTTGACTTTGGATTAGCTTCAGTCTGTTCCCATAGATCAAACACAATTTAGTAGTTTTGAGCATGTTTCATGCTCTCCCTGAGCACGTCTTCTGACTTGGTTCAATCTCACTGGAATCCAGTTTGTGCACTCTAGAACAGTTTAGGGATGTGAAGTGCAATAAATGGCAGTTGCTGAGATTTATTTCAAAAGCTAATATAGATGCCCTTGTGCTTCTGTTTCCCCTCCCCTGCCCTCAGTCCCACCTTCCCCCCCCCCACCCCCATACCTGCTTATGAATCTCTAGGTAGTATTACTGTCCCATTTTAGAAGAGTACTTTCACACGTATGATAGGCTTGTGAGATTCCTGATGGTCCATGTGGCCTGGATGTGCAGCCATCAGATAGGTGCTTTACCTCTTTTAAAAATCACAGTCACACAATCTGAAAACTGGCAGTATCGCCAGTGTGTTTCCTAGCTCTGTTGAAAATACTTCAACAGAAGTTACATCACGTCTGTTGTTTGAGCAGTACCTCACTTGTGTCCTTTTTCCCCTCTGTTGCATTTTCAATTGATTAGCTATTCAGTTAAGCAAAGTAGTTAATTCTCACTGTATATCTCCTACCATTGAATTTTTATCCCCCTTCTGTTACTCTAGTCTTAAGGATACAACATTGCACTCTGAGATATAATATGCTTGATCTGAGTGCTGTTAACAAAATTAATTACCATGTTCTTTTATTTTGGTATGAGTCACCTTTTAAAGAATCTGCTCTCAACATCAGTCCCTGAATTTAATTGGTAAATTCTGTTGCCCAGTAACTCAATTTTTAAAGAAAATTTTATCTTTCTCTCATAGCCAGTTAACTGTTTCATAATTCTGTCGAGTCTTTGTGACTGTTTCCTATTCACATGAATTACTTTGAGTTCAGAAAAGTACTATTGATAACATCTCCTTAGTCTAGAAAATAGTCTTTCATCCAAAAATTATGTATCTTTAGTTGGGGCTAAAATGACCTAGGGTAGAACACAGGGGCTTAACAGTTTTCCATTTGCCTCTATATCTTGACTTTCCTTTTTTCTTCAAAATTTGCCTGAGACTATAATTTCACTTTGCTTTATGTCAAAAAGTTCCTGTGGGGGAGAGGGGAAGAAAAAACTTCAGTGGGAAGAGATTGATTGCATCTACATTAACAGTTTAGTTCCGATGAAAAGCGTGGTTTTGAAGTGAAACCCCCTAGTCATTGCTGCTTGCCACTTTTTTCCTTGCCTCACAGCTTGTGCTTGGATTTGTGGTATTGTGCTCACATTTGTAGCACATGAACAGGATTCCTTTTAGATGAAATGAAATTGAAAGGAGTTTCTAAGATCATCTAATATTTTCCAAATGCTGGTTGGTGTTCAAGTCACAGGGGCAAAGCAGAAGCAGCTTAAAGTAAAATCCTCAAAAATGGTTGTAGCGTAGGTGTCTGGTCCTGTTTGCTTGGCAGATTGGCTGTTACTGTGTTGCACTAAGTAATGGAGATACAGTTTATAAACACTAATCAGTACTTCCACAGTACAGTTTATTGCAGCGTTATGCTACAGGCAGACTACAGATTAACAGACTATTAATACCTATATAATTTTTTAACACAAATAACTGTACGTATTATTCCTCATATGATACTATTCTCATTTGTGTCAGTGAAATAAGAATGAAATAGTTTGTAAGTCTTGACTGTTTCTTGGTTAAAAAATTGAAAAAATATAGGTTGACTGCAATAAAATGTTTGTGTTATTTTATAGCTCTGTGCAGAACAAAAATGATGCCAGCAATGGAAGCCAGAAGGAGACACCAATGATATGCAATAACCTATGTATCAGACTAACTAGCCAATTAGTTTTATGTGGAAGTAGGATTTCTGTGCCTAGCTAACCTTTTCCTGCTCTATAGTAAAAGTTGTGGATCATCTCAGATAGGAGGACAGCAGTCCCCTAGTTATCAGTGAAGTACCAAGCAAAATTATTGAAATTGATTTAATTCCTACAAAAAATAAGTAATTTACAGTTCTAATATTCTAGAATTATTCATATATTTCTGCATATAAATAGGTGGCTTGATCGTTGTCTTTAGACTTTCAGAACTGGAAACTTTGCTGGGATATATGAAAGTAATCTGAAGTAAAGCCTCTGTAATGAATAGGCATATAAATAGACAGACCCCTCTATCATTCTGTGAGAACTGAAGAAGGTGGTATTGAAGCTAAGATCAATTAGTAGTAATCCACGAAGCAAAAGAGTCTTTTTCCTAACAGATTCTTGACACGTTAACTTTTGTTTCCTTCAGAAATTTGAGAGAAGCAAGAGATAATGCTGTTGCTGAAAAAGAAAGAGCAGTTATTGCTGAAAAGGATGCTTTAAGAAAATATGATCAACTCTTAGAACAGTAAGTATCTTTTAAAATGCATATGAAAAAATCTAAAGGTATAAGTCTATATATGTATAAAGAGTTTTAGACAGGTGGAATGACTGCTTTGGCTTTCTGCTTATAAAGAATAAATTGAATTACAAACATTTTGTTTAAATGAACTTACAGATTTAATTCTAGTAGTAAACTTTTTTCTGTTACTAGTGCAGTATCAATATGGAAGTCTGATTCTTCTACAATCCTGTAAAGACAAGCAAACATAATTATGCATCTCATAGCAAGAATGTAGATTTCATACTGTACAGTAGTAGTGGTCAGACTCTGAACCTCTTCTTTTTTTCTTTTTTTTTTCTTTAGTTGAAAGTAGAAAATTATCTTGTATGATAACTTCAATTAATACCTTTTTTAAAGTGTGGAGAGAGCAGTAGTCATGAACAGTTGAGCTTGCTACATGCTTCTTTTCTTACTGCTGTCTCTTCTCAGTCTTTCATATTCCATGTGTAAAATATAGTGTCTATACAAACATACAATTCTGTTCATGTGGAGAAGGAAACTATGATTGATTTTTCTGCCTGTTTACAAGCAGTCTTACTATCCTGCTCTGCAGCACCTTGTCTTCACTTTTTGTAAATTTAGAATATTAACTATGGAGGTAATTTAATACTATGGACAGTAATCAAAGCTGTTCAGGGTAAGTTTGTCATGTGTCCTTAATTTTGGACTTGATTCATTGTTTAATCTACATCTTTTTTTCTAAAACGCTAAGGTCAGTTCATTAACCAGCTGTGCCACCTAGTCATCTACTGAAAGAAAGTACTTGATGTGAACTATTTTTGCTTGCTATTATTTTTAATGGCAAGTAGTAATCTCTTAAAATGTTGTTAGCTTAAGCACAGGTACAATGTAATTAAAGCTTTTGATTTTTATGTGTAACTCCTAAATTGCAGTGGTGATGTCACTGAAGAAATAGCATTGCCCTAACATAGCCTCAAAGGACTGAAAAAAATGTCAGTGTTAGCTAGCGGTGTGAGACAATGCGGGTAGTTCAAGAGTAGACAAGGTGGATCAGAGGACTTGATATCCGCGATGAGTTTCAGGGATTTGACTTCAGATTAATTCTGGTTATGGGCCCTTGTTATTAGTTACGGGCCCCTTAATCTAGTTATTAATTCTATGAATGGGCCCAAGGGGGCTGAATACCTTTTAGTGGTTAGATTGCATTGTAGGTGTTCTTGGATTCTCAAAAAGGAATTCAGTTAGCAAACTCTGAGATGATGGCTCCACAATGCAAATCAAAATGTGGAAATCAAAACTGGTTAAGTGGGGACAACCAGGAAGCTTGAGTTTCTTGATCGGAACGGATCAAGATCAAAACGGATCTCTTGAGTTAATATAAAATGAGTTAACTGAAGTCCTAATGTGAGTCAACAATGTGTTTCTTTCTGATGAGACTCCTACCTTTTACTGTGATAAGACTAACTATGACATGCGGGGAGTTCATATCTAACGGGAAGTTCTTCTGGAAAGTAGGTCTGGAGTATGATAATTTGAGTATGTACACTTTCTTGTTTTTAATGAAAATATCAACTTTATAATTCTTAATATATTTATTTTTAAACTTAAGAACCATGTAGAAAATACTTTATTATTCTGCTGTGTTTTCACTCGTATAATGTGTCATTTTTTTCATGTTGTTGCTTTTTTGAGGAGGGAAGTTCCCCTACAATCAGAAACATAGGAAGAAGATTTTAAAACGCAATCTTTAGGGGGCGGGGAAAGAAATACGCTATTTTTTGTTACCTTATTTGATACACTCATGCTTCTGTTCTCCTGTAGCTTTTCCTAGTGATAAGCTCTCTAATTAAGTAAAACTCTCCTTTATTTGATTTAAGTAAGTTAATGAGTTGATTAGTACTGGTTTTTTGGGAGTTCAAAGTTGATTATTCCTCAGAAGATTATGCTTTTCAGAGAAAAAAATTCTGCTTGGGAAAATGGAAAACCCATAGTTTTGTTCTTTAAATGTAGGTGTCTCTTTAAAACTACCTTCCTTTTAACCACAGTACAGGTGTCAAATCCGTGACTTCTTCCACATTCCAAATCATCTACCTAAATGAACTGCAAAGCAGCAAACTGGCATGATGAGATTGAATAAATGCCTCAACTTAAAAGACCCCAAATTCTGAATTTACTGTGGACTGACACATGGCAGTACTGTGGAACAAAGAAATTTTCTAATATCACCAGAAGCCCCTAAGATAAAAGAGGAATACCTGTGTTGTCCAATTCTGTATTTAAGTGATTATAACAGCTAGTTCTACTTTAGTGAAAACAAGGTGACTCATCCTAGTTACCACTAGTATCATAATCTGTATAAACAAACATGTTTGAAAGCTTCAGGAGTATCTGGAATGTTGACTGGCCTGAATGGTGGTTAAACAAAGCCCCTGGCAAATCTTGTGATCAGAAGTGTAACTAATATCCAATTTTCTAGTCAAGTGCAGTTATTTTCATTTTTCTTACTGATGTTTGTGATAGCTTTTTGTAAACAGCTGTTTACAAATGCCAAGAAAATACCAAAAAAATCCCAAAATATCAAAGTGTTATCAAAGTTCATCAGAGTTATACTGAGAAATAATCTGCTGTTTCAACCTCAAAGTAGATCACTGTGATGTCAAGATGTAAGTTTTGTTGCTGTCTTTGCTATTATGCAGCTGTAAATTCTGTTTGAGAATCCATGTTGTGTTTACTTGTGACAGTGAAAAAAACTTAACTGATTTGATATTTTGGATTAAATTGTGGTCAATGTCACACATGTTCTAAAAAAATTATGGCCAAACGGAAACATTTTCACTTTGTTTTAAACTGCTGGTAATGTGACTGGGAATTTTTTTCTAATTTTAAAGCTATATTACTTGAATTGAAGGTGTCTAGGGGTTGAATGAGGAGAGCAATTCTATAATAGCTCCATCATCTACTGCGTGGTAAAGTCTACATACTAAGTATGTTCCAACTTTTACTTCTCTTGAATATTCCTGGAGTGTTATTTTCAAACTATTGACTATTATATCTGTTACTCACTTCTCCTCGACAAAAAAACCCCAACCTAACAAAACAACAACAACAACAAAAAACAGCACCAAAAAGTGGAACAAGTGCATGCAGGTTTCCTATTGTTTTTTTCCTACTGGTTGAATTTTCTAGTTTCATATAAGGTGCAATGTCAAACTGAAACGGTTGCTTTATTCAAAGTAGACTTCAAAGCAAAACCAACTTCATTCAAAGTTGTTACAATTGATTGCTGCTCACATGATGTACTCAAGGTGATTTTTCTTGTCCTGTCTTTGTAATGATAAAATGAAGAGAAGCAAAATCGGTATGAAAAGAAGAAAATTGTGTTATGGCAATACTGCTTCTTCAACTTTGCAATGGGCATCGTCTATTTAAAAAACTCAGTTTTGTAAAAGCTAATGGGAGGTTTAAATTCCTGCCTCTGTCTATGAGGTAAAAGGATATTTTTAAGTATGTACTTTTTTTTAATATTATTTGAATAGGCACAGATGATGAAAGGGCATTTTTAAACAGTTTTTTTGGGACTGAGTAAAGTTAGGATGATGGCTACAAAAATAGTTTAGAGTCTTAGGTTTGTTCTATAAGGATTTCAAAGGATTTTGGATTATTACTTAAGCATTTCTGGATTGATGTATATAGCTCAGCTATTTAAAACTGTTAGATATGTAACGGACAATCTGCTACAGGTAAAAATATCTTTAGAAGTATTTTTAGTGTTTCTATTTAGAAATGCCTTTCTCAAATGAAAAGGCAAGTAGAATAAAAATCATTGACATTTCTTGATAGCAGTTGTCTATGCTCCATAGGTCTAAAAAAAGTATGCAAAAAATTCTCTGTACGATTGTGTTTACCTATTTAATGCTTTCTTCACAGTCAGCTGCAAGCAGTGTATACATTTTGGAGACTTCTTTTAGTCTATCCGTTAATCTTTATAATTTGAATCTTGCCTTTTTACTGCTGTTTGCTTTGTTCTTTGTAATTGTAGAACTTTTTAGAATTCATTTGGAGATGAGATTACTGCTATCTGGTTTTAGTTGTTGGTCTTTAAACTTTGAAGGTTATGGAGAGAGGTGATCAATCCTGTTTATAAAATGAGTGTTTAAATTAGATGAAATTAAGATCCCTATATCTTCTTATTAATTCTAGACAAGCCTAGAGGACTATCTTAGATGAGAAGATAGTTGGATAAATTTACTGAATAAATAAATGTTCTACTTTGCATTTAGAATCGCTGCTGCATGTGCAGGAATCTCGTTATTAGATTAGCATTTACAACATTATACATTCATTGTTAATAGAAGCATTACAATTAATTATTTGCCCCTTCTATTAACATGTTTTTATAATCCGGATGTTGACTGCAATGACAGGATTCTAAACTTGAAACTATGAAGTCAATTATTTGTGTGCTGGACTTATTGCTAATATTTAAACAAGGGTCTATTATCTCTTCAACAACATTTGTATAAAATGAGGTTTTAAATATGAATAAAAAAAGATCCATGCTGAAAACTTATGGCCAAAATATTTCTTTGCCAAAGCTACCATAACCCTATATTAAAAACTGCTGTCATAGCCTTTTACTCCCTAGGCAAGGCTGCTACTTTTGTATATGAAGCACTTTGTAATCTCTTGAACCGAAGCGCTATGCAGGTCTTGAAGATTACTACCACTTTAATCTTCAGTTTCAGTTAACATCATTAGTGTTTTCTAAAATACTTTTTTGGTAATAATCCTTTGCTGCTGCTGTATTCATTTGTGAGTTGTATAGTATGATGTGTATATGTAATCTTGATAACGCTTAGGCTTTCTATCAGAATAAAGCCAAACCCTTTACTGTCACTGTTAGACGTTGTCCACATTTCAGCCCTAGGCAATGTAACTACTATGCATTTCCCATAAAAACGGTCTTCATCTTGTTCTTCTGATGAGAAAGTTAACTACAAGGTGCAGCTAAAAGGGTAAAGTTCCATGAATGTAATGGAAATTGCTGAAAGACAACCTCTTTGAAGCTCAGGATCAATGCAAAGAGGGCAGTGAAAGGCCCAGGAATGATAGTACGATGGAGAAGCAGAGAAAAAGTCTGTTTCCCAGGTGACCGGGTCTCGTTTGTTTCCAAGCTGTAGAACACTGAAATCCATAAGAAAAACAATTCCATGCATCCTGTATTTCTGCTGAAATTACTAGGGAGGCTCCTACCCTTTTTCCCTTTTCTTCTGAGGATGTGTTTATTTGGAGTGTACATCTCAATGGATGACTCTAAGCTGCATTTTAATAAGCAGAAGGAGAAAATCTATTTACAATTCTATGATTCTATGATTAACTGGTTTGATCAAATAGATGACTAGTAGACTGCACGCTTGCTAGGGCATGCCTGGTTGTCTTTGGCTGTTCCGTAACAAGGTTCTCAAAATTTACATTCTTATCTAAGATAGCGTTCTTCCAGAATGAATGCTTTAAGCACTGTAACCAGTCACCTCATAACTGTAACTGTCTTGATGTTGTAGAATTATCAGTGTCAAGACTCATAGGAATGATAAGTTAGGCTGATGGCTGACCTTTCTGAGCTTCATTACATCTGGAACACAGGCTTTGAAGTTTGTTCCCTTAGTGTGCAAGGAATGTTCAATGATTATATTTATAGCTCTAGAAATCTTTTTATTTAAGTTGCTCTTGCCCCAGCTCCTAAGAAATAATTCTCACAAAATATTATTAGCCTCTGACGGATGCTTTGGGAAGTCCATAATATGAACATATCCTCATATCATAAAGATTTTCCTTAAGCCTTGATGTTCTCATTTTGCCTGTTCATTTCCTGCTAGCCAAAATGCCTTAATCTTAAAACATTAAGATTAATGAAAGGAAAATGTTAAAATTCTGTGTTGGCTATTATGCGCAGTACCTAAGAAACTATTTACTCTTTTAAGTCCATAGGTTTTTTGTTAGCTTGGGAAGATTGAAAATATGTCAGTGTTCTTTGAGAATAACTTTGAAAGCAGTTATAAATTCCTTCAAAGAGTCATTATGATATAAGGGTGCTGCCGCTTAGTCTTTCTTGAATTATAGGGTTGAAACTTCCACTGCAGTCCATGATTCTGCTGGGATTGTGAGTATCGCTCATGTATATACACATTTTTGTGATTCGCTGCACACAGCTTCTCATTAACGATGAGCACTAACAGGATAAGCAAATAGGAGTCTTTGGAACTCATCACCAAATGATATTTTGGGTGCTAAAAGTTTACATGGAAGACTGAAAAAGCTCAGAGATAAATTTGATAATTACTTAACAAGTAGAAACCACATCCAGTCCAGGAAATCCTTGAGCTAGAAATAGTTGAATGCTAGTGGGAGAGGATTATGGAGAAATACAATCTATGCAGAAGTTTTTCTTTCTCTTCTCAAAACATACACTTTTGGCTACAGTTGGAGACAGGATTATCAGGCTACATGGGCCTTTCATCTGATACTCTACAGCTATTCTAGGCAGAACAGAAGCTATGAAACACTGGGAAACCTGTTTACTAGGTGTGCGTTGTGTCCCTTTGAGAAGTCTAGGCTGGATGCATTGACAAGATATAAATGGAAGCATTTATCTCAAGGTGAAGCTAATGTGATTTTTCTTTTTTGATTTTTTTTTTTTTTAAGATTGTTAGACGTATCAGGTTATCTATGCAAATAATCATCTGAGCTTGAAGGATTAAATTTGTGTTTGAAGCCCCTAGCAGCATTAGGTATCCCAAAACATTAGCATTTCAATGCAGGTGAGAAAAGAACCTGTTTATAGGAAATTCAAAGTACATGGATTTTAGAATACGGAAGAAATATAAGTCACAAATAGCAACATGATCATAAATAGATGCAGTGATTGTTAGTTGCATATGTCTACCAAAACTCTGTATTATAATGTCAATTCAAAAGCTAAATTCTTCAGAGCAGGGATGTTGTATTTTCTGTATGTCTGTAAAAAAAAGTTGATATTCAGATGATGGCTATTTATGTAATATTATATTTCAGCCTAATAAAACTGTAAAAGTTTTCTTTTAATAGTAATTATCTTCTGGAACTACCTTCTCATTCTGATTACTCTCTGGAAAAGGATGTGATGCTACACCCATATCTGGACAACTAACTGTTGAAGAAGTCTGTCCAAATAGGTGTTTTTGTGGTTTGAGAAGGAAATTATAGCTTTGTAATCTTATGAACCCCATAGTAAACTCATGGGAAAATCTGAAATGTTAGTCATGAAGACTGAACGTTTATGAGAGAGTGCGTTGGTCTGTGTTTTGGCTAGAGCTTTTCTTCTGCAGAGTTACATTCAAACTGTTGAGAAAACGTTAGGTGTAACTGGAAGCCTAACTCTGCCGCTCTCAGCCTGGTCCTCACTTGCGTGGTGGTGATACCTGTTTCATGTAAGTAGCTGTCACGAATAAGGAAAATGGTAGCAGGTTGCTCTGGAATTGGGGGTAGCTAGTCCATTTGTAAATTAATATATGAAGGACTGTGAGTAAATGAAGGACCATCATACTGTGTTCATGAACATGCTGCCAAAACAGTGTACATCAGTGAGCCATGGTACTTTCAGGCTGTAAGCTGCAGGGAGCTGTTTAGCTTTGGCATTAGTCCATGCACCACTGAATATACCTTATTAATCTTAATCGTATGGAGGACTTCCCAAAAGAGAAGGACAGTGTGATATTAACGTGTAGTGCTCATAACTAGTGAAACCACTGTTCACAACTGGTGGAACGACCACATGAGTCCTTGGCAGCCTGTTATCTGCTTTCTCTCTTCATGAGATTGGCTTGTCTGGTGACCAGTGCCTCAATGAGGAGAGAATGGGAAAACCGGGCTTGGAGGGCTGACTTCCCTTTTGTGTAGTCTTGTTTCTAGATAAGATTTCCTCAAGAATGTATCCCAGACTTCGTCAAGGTTGCCTCAGAGTTGTTTACATTCGGGGAGTAAATTTTTTTGAAACTACATGCCTTCACCATTGAAGTATTGCATCACATATTGGATAGTGGGAAGGCCACGTCCTTTGGTTTACTCAGTGCAAAGCTATTTAGATAATTTTTACCGCTGTTTGTGTTTCTAGCTAAATGATCTAAAGGCACAATTGTGTCTACTTATATGACTATCTGGGTAACTCTGTAAGAATATTCTGTGAAACCAGCAAAAGGAACGTGCAGTTAATGTTCATTGCATAGTTAACAGAGTTCAAGAGCTTGCTAAAGAATACCTTGATGCTGGATAGCAGTAGGGTGGTAAAGTGGCAGCGTTTTTACCAAACATCTTATAGCCATAGTGGCACTTAGATGTGACATGACATTTGAATCATGGGGACACCAAAAGGCTGGTACTACTTTGTTATTTATGATATCAGTGAGTGTAAAGCTGTGAACTGGGTTTATATTTAAAAAAAGAGGAAAAAAAGAAAAGTTGCAAGCAGAGCTTTAGCAAGACCGAAGTGTTCTGGATGGTCCTCTGAGGGGAGCACTGCATGAAAGCAGATATGCTGGACTGCTGCTGATGGTTGCTGGTGATGATTAATGGGAGAATTTCTAATTCCATGGTAGGAGCAGTGTGGTGAGAGGCAGGAAGGACAGGGAACCTGTGAATTGAAGAAACCCAGCAGGGATGGAATGGAAGGGTGCATATGAAAGAGTAAAACTAGGGGCTTTACTACAAGCAATAAAGGGCTTCTGTAGTTCTTACCACTAGGTAGAATTCATAAAGATGTTGCTCGTATGAACATATATTGCTCAACCCTTTCTTATAGGTCCTGTTTATTAGCAGTTTTTTTTACTTGAAAGGAAACTCATGTTGATGACTAAAGATGTTGCACAGACCACCCTGAAACTCCTTTCCATGAAGCATGGGGAGGGTAGGGATTGTGTGTGTATGTGTGTCCCTTAGAGGTACTCCAGATGCAAAAAAATTGCCACAGTTTATGCCAGTTTCTCACCCACAGAATAAGTATTCATATAGGCAGCATAACTTGAGAAATTTTCTCTTAAAGAGAAGCAAACTTTTTCCATCAAGTGGCAGTGTAGTTGTAGAAATAAGTGTACTAGAAATGTAATTTAGGTTCCTTTGAGGTGAAGCTTCGGCGTTATGTAAAATGCTTATACCTGTCAGTCATTTAGTCTTTTCATAAAATGTTAGATTTCATAATAGACACATGAAATGTAAATGTACATACTTGCACTTATGAGCCTATTTGTATATTTCTTCTAAAACTTAAAATACTGGATGTATTGTCAAAATTCTGCAACTCTTGGCTGATATTTTAACATAAATACTACTGCATGTGTATGTATATAATCTCGTTTAAGCTTTGATGTGGAACTTGTCATCTGGAATTGTTTTCATGGATATTCTAATTGTTTCATGGAAAGTGTTCGTTGCCATGGGTAAACAGATATAGAAGTGCACTGATTAATCTGATTCATCCCTTCTGAAATTTTGCTTAATGTTTGCACTGATTTCTCTGAGATATTAACCTTTTCCTTTCCAGAAATATAATCTAGATCATAAGTTTCAAGATGCTTCAAAAAGTTACATCTTCCCATTTTACCTTGGATACGTTGCTGGAGTCACCAGAACTGGTTGTGGGTTGTAGAGAGGGAAAGAATTTGTCCCATTCAAAACCCTACAAGAAGGGGAGAAAGATTTGTTTGTGCAAAATGGTACCGTAAATAGATGAAGGTAATTAGAAGCCTTAGTCCTTGTCTTCATATGGCACTCACTTCAGGCATTTAGCTGACTATTGTATCTCCAAGTATACTCAATATAGACTGTTTCTCTAAACATTAGAGGGCCAACATGGTGTGACTGATGTAAACCCTGTGCTCCTATGAAATGCCCAAAATTAGGTGGAGTGAAACCTCAATTGATATACATTAATTCTAAGATTTTTAGACCTAAAACCGTGTTAAGAAATACTGTATCTCTTTTGCCTATTGCATGTTCGTCTAGGACATTTTTGTTTTTACAGGCAGTGTACTTTTTAGAAGCTAGTGGGGCTGGGTTTTTTGGTTTTAGTTTTGTCCCTTATGACACTCTGTTCCCACTCACAAGTTGTGAAATCTGGGTCTAATTTCTGTGTTATGTCAAAGTTCTGGACTTTTTTCAAAGTATTCTATACGCATAGATAAATGGGGTACATTTCAGGTTTATTTTCTTGGTGCCTGATGAATGCATCTTTTCAAAGAAAGAAAAAACTTTTTAAAGTAGTGCATTTGCTGCAAGGTACTTGTATTATTGAAGTGTGCAGATGAACAGAAAGAAGTTCACATACTACAAGTTAGAAAAGAGCTACCTTATGGTAATTTGTTTGCCTGCCAGTGTTCTCCTCCTGTGCCCTCTCCCCCCGCATTTTCTTACTTTGTAAAATAATCAAAGCTTCCATTTTGTCCTTTGTCTCAAATGGTCATCTGTTTATACAGAACAACTGTATTAAACAGTTTTTGTTTATCCATTAGAGTAAGCAAAAATAACAGCCTTTTTTATTGCTAAATTGATATCTTTTGGCAGAATTATTTGTGAATTATTTTTAAAGATGGTTTTTACATTTATCTTTGTAAGTCTCTTTTGTTATGCCAGCTGTCTAAATCTTTTCATAAACTTCAGTTAAAAGAAACATATTTTCCATGATTATTTTAAAATATAATGTTTACTGGAAGGGAAGTCTAGTGAATTCCCACAGATGAAGTGTGAGTGTATTTCTCCCACTTGTAAATGAGTTCTTATTTCCTACAGTACATATTCTGGTACCACAATGAGTCATTTTCAACATGTTTTAGTTTAGCTTCTAAAACATTTAAAAACTTGGCAGATACATGTAAATGAATGTTACATCCAGTTTTAGAAACTGCTTCCAAATAATATTTTACTAACATGATGACTGTGAATAGACCTTTCAGAATGCAGAAGTATCCTTTGTGATAAGCCTAAAACATTTGCAGAGGTCTTTTTTTTTTTTTTTTTTTTTTTTTTTTTTTTTTACCTTTAGCATGTTTTGATTTAACCGTCCTGTAAAATAGGGAGAATATTTCTGTGAAAAAGCCTTAAGTTTTACAGGCAAAGTGTTGTAGATCAAGTATTTTAGCCAGGCAAGGAATAGCTTTCTTTAGGAACGTGAACTGAATTTTGCAAAACTTCATGCTATTTTATTTTACAATTTTTCAATTTTACACATTTTTTCAAAATAAATATAGTGCCATCTTTGTTTTAATGTGATATTGTTTAAGGTTATATATGCCATTCCACACATGCCAATCTTTTTCCTAATATGTTACCTTGACAGTTCAAATATTAGAATAGAACTCAAGACTAAATAGTTTGTATGTTTAAAAGGGACTTATGAGTGATGGGGGTGGAATGGGAGAAAAATGGGGGAGGCAGACTAGGCATACTTAGATTTTTAAAAAAAGGAGGAAAAAAACCCAAAATTAAAACCAAACAAACAAAATAATCACTGAAAATCAACAGTGTTCCATTTGTGAGGAAGTTTATTTTCACTTATCTATTACTTAAAGAATATTTTTTTATTTTAACTTCTTTGCCCTGGCTTCCTGGTATCTGGAGCATTTATTATAATGGGACCTTAGATGCTTTGCTCTCATGTTGATACCTATGGTTAGACACACTCGCATTTCTGCAGTCTGGATTTGAATACCACCCTACATTTTTTCCAATTGTTGGCAGCATTTGTCTTGGCAGTTTAATATGCATGGTCGGGACAACTTTGCAAGTCCGTGATTATTCTCTGTTCCGACTTTAACCATCTGTATCTTGTCCACGATGCAACACCATGTTATCAGTAAGTTCTTACTGTAATTACCACCCCTAAAAATTTCTTTAGTTTTTTATTGGACTCAGAAGAAGATGGGGGAAAACATTTAAAACTTGGATTGTTAAGTATTTTGTTTAAAGATTTCCTGGAATCCCTTTTCCCTTAGTTCTGTGTTATAACAGATAAAGGAAACCTATTTCAAAACCCTTCTTTCCCCCACCCTCTCTTCCCCTGTTGGTCTT